>NC_044597.1:3766473-3967264 GCF_901933205.1 Camarhynchus parvulus | reverse complement strand
CCGGTACTTGATGGCATATTGTGGCACTCTGTTAGCACTATCAAACCAGCCCGAGCTGGCACTGGTGCCAGCTTGGGTCTGGGAGGCATCCTGCGTATCGCGGATTTTCAGGAGCCAGCCCGGCCACTCCCGCCTATGGCCCCCAAACATAAACAACGGGCCTTTCCTCTGAAACAAAACTCACCAGCCCCGGTCCTTGATGACAGATTGTGGGACTCCGTTAGCACTATCAAACCAGCCCGAGTTGGCACTGGTGCCAGCTTGGGTCTGGGAGGCATCCTGCGTATCGCGGATTTTCAGGAGCCAGCCGGCCGCTCCGGGGTACAGGACCCCAAACATAAACAACGGGCCTTTCCCTCTGAAACAAAACTCACCAGCCCCGGTCCTTGATGGCAGATTGTGGGACTCCGTTGGCACTATCAAACCAGCCCGAGTTGGCACTGGTGCCGGCTTGGGTCTGGGAGGCATCCTGCGTATCGCGGATTTTCAGGAGCCAGCCGGCCACTCCGGCCTATGGCCCCCAAACATAAACAACGGGCCTTTCCCTCTGAAACAAAACTCACCAGCCCCGGTCCTTGATGGCAGATTGTGGGACTCCGTTGGCATTATCAAACCAGCCCGAGTTGGCACTGGTGCCAGCTTGGGTCTGGGAGGCATCCTGCGTATCGCGGATTTTTAGGAGCCAGCCGGCCACTCGGGCCTATGGCCCCCAAACATAAACAACGGGCCTTTCCCTCTGAAACAAAACTCACCAGCCCCGGTCCTTGATGGCAGATTGTGGGACTCCGTTGGCACTATCAAACCAGCCCGAGTTGGCACTGGTGCCAGCTTGGGTCTGGGAGGCATCCTGCGTATCGCTGGATTTTCAGGAGCCAGCCGGCCACTCCGGGCCTATGGCCCCCAAACATAAACAACGGGCCTTTCCCTCTGAAACAAAACTCACTAGCCCCGGTACTTGATGGCAGATTGTGGGACTCTGTTAGCATAATGAAACCAGCCCGAGTTGGCACTGGTGCCAGCTTGGGTCTGGGAGGCATCCTGCGTATCGCGGATTTTCAGGAACCAGCCGGCCACTCGGGGCACTAGGCCCCCAAACATAAACAACGGGCCTTTCCCTCTGAAACAAAACTCACCAGCCCCGGTCCTTGATGGCAGATTGTGGGACTCCGTTGGCACTATCAAACCAGCCCGAGTTGGCACTGGTGCCAGCTTGGGTCTGGGAGGCATCCTGCGTATCGTGGATTTTCAGGAGCCAGCCGGCCGCTCTGGGCCTATGGCCCCAAACATAAACAACGGGCCTTTCCCTCTGAAACAAAACTCACCAGCCCCGGTCCTTGATGACAGATTGTGGGACTCCGTTGGCACTATCAAACCAGCCCGAGTTGGCACTGGTGCCAGCTTGGGTCTGGGAGGCATCCTGCGTATACGGATTTTCAGGAGCCAGCCGGCCACTCCGGGCCTATGGCCCCAAACATAAACAACGGGCCTTTCCTCTGAAAAAAAACTCACCAGCCCCGGTCCTTGATGGCAGATTGTGGGACTCCGTTGGCACTATCAAACCAGCCCGAGTTGGCACTGGTGCCAGCTTGGGTCTGGGAGGCATCCTGCGTATCGTGATTTTCAGGAGCCAGCCGGCCACTCCGGGGTACAGGCCCCCAAACATAAACAACGGGCCTTTCCCTCTGAAACAAAACTCACCAGCCCCGGTCCTTGATGGCAGATTGTGGGACTCCGTTAGCACTATCAAACCAGCCCGAGTTGGCACTGGTGCCAGCTTGGGTCTGGGAGGCATCCTGCGTATCGCGGATTTTCAGGAGCCAGCCCGGCCACTCCGGGCCTGTGGCCCCCAAACATAAACAACGGGCCTTTCCCTCTGAAACAAAACTCATCAGCCCCGGTCCTTGATGGCAGATTGTGGGACTCCGTTGGCACTATCAAACCAGCCCGAGTTGGCACTGGTGCCAGCTTGGGTCTGGGAGGCATCCTGCGTATCACGGATTTTCAGGAGCCAGCCGGCCACTCCGGGCACAGGCCCCCAAACATAAACAACGGGCCTTTCCCTCTGAAACAAAACTCACCAGCCCCGGTACTTGATGGCAGATTGTGGGACTCCGTTGGCACTATCAAACCAGCCCGAGTTGGCACTGGTGCCAGCTTGGGTCTGGGAGGCATCCTGCGTATCGCGGATTTTCAGGAGCCAGCCGGCCACTCCGGGCCTATGGCCCCAAACATAAACAACGGGCCTTTCCCTCTCAAACAAAACTCACCAGCCCCGGTCCTTGATGGCAGATTGTGGGACTCCGTTGGCACTATCAAACCAGCCCGAGTTGGCACTGGTGCCAGCTTGGGTCTGGGAGGCATCCTGCGTATCGCGGATTTTCAGGAGCCAGCCGGCCACTCCGGGGCACAGGCCCCAAACATAAACAACGGGCCTTTCCCTCTGAAACAAAAGTCACCAACCCCGGTACTTGATGGCAGATTGTGTGACTCCGTTGGCACTATCAATCCAGCCCGAGTTGGCACTGGTGCCAGCTTGGGTCTGGGAGGCATCCTGCGTATCGCGGATTTTCAGGAGCCAGCCGGCCACTCCGGGCCTATGGCCCCAAACATAAACAACGGGCCTTTCCCTCTGAAACAAAACTCACCAGCCCCGGTCCTTGATGGCAGATTGTGGGACTCCGTTGGCACTATCAAACCAGCCCGAGTTGGCACTGGTGCCAGCTTGGGTCTGGGAGGCATCCTGTGTATCGCGGATTTTCAGGAGCCAGCCGGCCACTCTGGGCCTATGGCCCCAAACATAAACAACGGGCCTTTCCCTCTGAAACAAAACTCACCAGCCCCGGTACTTGATGGCAGATTGTGGGACTCTGTTAGCATAATGAAACCAGCCCGAGTTGGCACTGGTGCCAGCTTGGGTCTGGGAGGCATCCTGCGTATCGCGGATTTTCAGGAGCCAGCCGGCCACTCCAGGGTGTTATATTAAACACATTTACAACAATACTTATATATTACAGTGAGCATTACAAGTACAGAGTCCATCCCCTCCAGGGGCTTTTCCCGAAGCACCCAGCCAGGAGCATCTGCAGCTAATCCAGCAGCGATCCAATGAAGGATATTGCTGCCAGACTGCCACAGAGCCCTGGCATGTCTGAAGCTTCTCCAACCCTCTCCTGGGGTCTACCCTCCTGGGGTCAGTCTTCTTCTGGGATTATTCATCCCCTCCAGGGGAACTCACCATCTTCTCCTGGGACTCTCCTGGTCCTTGCTGCAGCCCTCTCTGGGACTCTCCTGGTCCTCGCTGCAGCCCTCTCTGGGACTCTCCTGGTCCTCGCTGCAGCCCTCTCTGGGACTCTCCTGGTCCTCACCCTCTCCTGGGGTCCTGGGATTCTTCTATTCTCTCCTGGGGTTCCTGGTCTTTGCAGCAGCCTTCTCTGCAGTCTTCCTTCTGCTTCTTGCAGGCTTCTGACTCTTCCTCTGCAGTCACCTTCTGGGCAGCCTTCTCCTAGCTCTTCTTGCAGTCTTCATCTGGCTCTGACACTCTTCCTTCCACTCCTTGCAGGCTTCTGACTCTTACTCTGCAGTCATCTTCTGCTTCTTGTAGCTCTTCCTGCTGTCTTCTTGCAGGCTTCTGACTCTGACTCCTTGGCTGATTCCACCCTTTTATGGTCCTTGTACTTAATCACTTACAGGTGTATATGCCACTTGTTCTTAATTGGCCCCAGCTGCAACTCATTGGGGAATACTGTGCCCCCTTACCATTCTCTCTACACCGGGGTACAGGCCCCCAAACATAAACAACGGGCCTTTCCCTCTGAAACAAAACTCACCAGCCCCGGTCCTTGATGGCAGATTGTGGGACTCCGTTGCCACTATCAAACCAGCCCGAGTTGGCACTGGTGCCAGCTTGGGTCTGGGAGGCATCCTGCGTTATCCGGATTTTCAGGAGCCAGCCCGCACTCCGGGCCTATGGCCCCCAAACAAAAACAACGGGCCTTTCCCTCTGAAACAAAACTCACCAGCCCCGGTCCTTGATGGCAGATTGTGGGACTCCGTTGCCACTATCAAACCAGCCCGAGTTGGCACTGGTGCCAGCTTGGGTCTGGGAGGCATCCTGCGTATCGCGGATTTTCAGGAGCCAGCCGGCCACTCCGGGCCTATGGCCCCCAAACATAAACAACGGGCCTTTCCCTCTGAAACAAAAGTCACCAGCCCCGGTACTTGATGGCAGATTGTGGGACTCCGTTGGCACTATCAAACCAGCCCGAGTTGGCACTGGTGCCAGCTTGGGTCTGGGAGGTATCCTGCGTATCGCGGATTTTCAGGAGCCGGCCGGGCCCTTCGGTCCACAGGCTCCCACGTATACTCACCAGCCCTTTTGCCTCTGAAAGAAAACTCACCAGTCCCGGATCATCATGGCAGATTGTAGGACTCCGTTGGCACTATCAAACCAGCCCGAAGTTGGCACTGGTGCCAGCTTGGGTCTTAGAGGCATCCTGCCTATTGCGTATTTTTGGGAGCCAGCAGGCCTCTCCTGGTCACATGCCTCCGAACATCAACCTTGGCCCTTTTCCCTTGGACATAAAACTCACCAGTCCTGCTTGCAATGGCAGATTGCAGGAGTCAGTTTTTACTCTCAAAGAAGCCTGAGTTGCCAATGGTGGCAGCTTGGGTGTGCTGATGTGTAGCAAATGCAGCTTTCCCAAAGTGGCTGCCCACGAACCGGCCTGCAGGGCAGAGCTCAGGGAGGAGGTGGCCGCTTCATCAGTAGCTTTCCATGTTCCCTCTCTGCCATGTAGACACTGGCATGCATGGCACCGCTCTGTTTTGGCAGCCAGTCCCTTGGCAGGGCTGTGTGAGCACAGGGTGAGCAGAGGGTGAACTCTCTCCTCCTTGCTGTGACACCTGGGCTGGCAGGAACGACACAGTGACCTCGGCCAGCCGGTGCTGCCTGTGCCATCACCTGGCACTGACGTGTTTGATGAAAATGCTTTCGCTGCGATTTTTCCTCTGAGAAGCCTCAGAACAGAAATGGAACCAATAATGATCCCCTGGCTGTGGAGTGTGGGCTGGAGATGGTTTAGCAACAGGGGCATCTTGGATTGGTCTCCTTTGCATTGTTTTTACTTGATGACCAATCATGGTCCAGCTGTGTCGGGGCTGTAAGCAGTCCCAGGTTTTTATTATTCATTCCTTTCCAGCTTTCTGATGTCTCCTTGCTCTTTTAGTATAGTTGTAATAGCTGATTTTCTTTTAAGATAATAGAAATCATAAAATAATAAGTCAGCCTTCTGAAAGGTGGAGCCAAGATTCTCATCTCTTCCCTTGTCCTAGGGACCCTCAAACACCACCACAATCACCAGCTTGGGCTGGTCTGGGCAGCACAAAATCAAATTAAATCAAAGGCTTTAAAAATAGAAAAATTCAAAATAAAAATTAAATAAAAAATAACTTTAAATTTTAATTAATTTTATTTTTTAAAATAAATTTAAAAAAAAAAGTAAGGTGCCGTAAAGTGAAGTGCCGTAAAATTTCATAAAAGTTCCAGAAAATGAACTGTTGTAAAGCCTGACAGGCCTAAAACGTACCGTAAAGCACGACTGTCGCAAAAGCTGCCGTGAAGCGCGACTGTCGTAAAAGCTGCCGTAAAAGAGCTTTGTCGCAAAGGGTGCCGTAAAGCGCGACAGGCGCAAAAGGTGCCTTAAAGCCCCACTGTCGTAAGAGGTGCCGTAAAGCCCGAGAGTCGTAAAAGGCGATGTAAAGCAGCACTGCCGTAAAGAGACTTTTGAGACACGGTTGTTATTCAGGACTTTAATAGCATCTCCTGCCGGGACGTGGCTGCAGCGGAGCTGGGATCAGCTTGCAGGGCGCTGCTTGAGCTCTTCGCTGCACGGGAGTGCCCGCAGCAGTCGCTTAGCCAAGCTCCGCCCCTTGCCGCCCCGAGTCTCTAGGGGGACACGCCCCCCACCTCCCTGTCGGAGCTTGCAGCTGCGGTACCCGCAGTCTCGCTAAGCCCTGCCACCCCGCCTCCTGCCTTCGCGGTCCCGCCCCCCGTCTCCCCTCACCGCTGCCGCCATCCCCGCCTTGCCCATCCCGTCGGTCCCTGCTGTGCCGGTACCGCCGTTTCCGCCCCCGGTTTCGCCATCCTCGCGGCCCCGCCCCTCAGTCCCGCCCACCAGTGTCACCGCGGCCCCGCCCCTCCTGCCCCCGCCGCTTTCCCGCCGCTGACCGCACCAATAATATCACTCCGCGCCTCATCCAACCACAGCCCTGCTTCCGGGATGAGCCGCACGGAGCAGTTCTATCTCCACGGCCCCGCTGCCACCGCACTGCTTTCGCCGCAGCTTTGGTGCAGCCTCCCGGTTCCGAGCCGCTGCGTGCCGCTGTCCGGACATTGCTGGAATCCCTGTGCCCTTTCACGCCGCTTCTGCCGCCACCGGGGCGGCACCACAGCAGGCGAAAGCTGTGGCGCCACGCATGTATCCTTCCGCGTCTCTGCCGGAGCTTGAGGAGCAGGGCAGCCGCATCACCGAGAGATCCCTCCGCATCTCGTAACCCTGCTCAACCGATACCTGATATCCCTCCGCGTTTTCGGCTTCCGCACTCCCGAGTGGGACTACTTTGTGTCACGGTCCATCCGCTCCGCCACATCCACGCACACAAACCGTGCAACGAGGAGGGGGAGGCTGGAATATGACAGCTGCTTTAATAAATCCAGGACAGACAGAGAATTATTTTGCCGCTGCAAATTCCAACCCTTTGATGCCAACACAAAAGAATTTCAAAAAAGAACTGTTCCCAAATAGCTCCAGAGCCCCCCCCAGTGTTTGGGACAGATTTCTCGACCTAAAATTAGACACTAAACCCTGAAAATTCGCCAGCATTAATCCCAAAATTAGAAGACTCACAAAAATCTTTTGATAATTTTCAACTAACAGGCTGGGCAATGACCCTAATGGTGGGACAGCCCCAAAAACCCTTCCAGTAGGACAAGACCCCCAGCAAAAAGGTAGGGATGACACCCTCTGTGGGTTAGAGAGTGACAGGTAGGGTTTGGAGGCTGAACTGGTTTTTTTTAGGTTTTTATAATGGCTTTTTAAAGATATTCTAGGGGTTTTTTAGGAATTTTCTGGAACTTAGGAGTTTTCTGGAAATGTTAAGATACTATTTAGGGCTTTTTCAGGGGTTTTAAAATATTTTTAGGGTATTTCAAGGGTTTTTTTTTTTTACTAGTATTTACTAGTATTACTAGTAATTTTAGAATTATTTAGGGATTTTTTTTAAGGTCTTCTTGAGGTCTTTTTGAGGGTATGTTGAGGACTTTTTTAGGACTCCCAGTTTTCCCCCATCCCAGATCCAAGTTCAGTTTTCCCCGTTATTCCCAGAATTTCTCCCTACAGAGAATTCAGCCCAGGGGAGGCTCAGGCAGGCCCAGATTTCCCTTGAGGAGTTCCTGTGAGTGGTTCCTCACCCAGTGCACACCCCCTGTGCTTTTCCAGGCCTTGGTGCTCCCACCCCACATTCCCTGCCCAGCACAACCTCCCACATCCCACAGCAGCTTCCCAGCCTTCCCCTGAAGGATTTGGGCAGAAGGAAGGCTGGAGGAAGAGGAAAAGGAGGAGAAAAGAGGAGGCACCTGGAGGTGAATCAGGGAACTCTTGATCTGCAAACGCTCTCCTCTCCCCCTGAGCTACAGCCCCTGCTTCCCATGGGCATTCCCAGCAGGAATTCCCTGCTCATTTACCATCCCAGCAAAGCTAATTAATCCCAGGACAAAATCCACATCCTCCCAAAATCCTCCTCCCTTTCCTCACCAACTTCCCCTGCTGCTGCTCTGCTGGGAATCAGCACAGGGCCCGCACACAGCTTAGGGGGGAAAACCTGGGAATTCCGGCCTCCCAAACGCATTTTTGGGGATAAAAAGACCTAAAAGGGAGGGGGCACCCGGATTTGAACCGGGGACCTCTTGATCTGCAGTCAAATGCTCTACCCCTGAGCTATACCCCCACCTGAGCAAGGTAGGCAGGTGAGGCTCCTTGTGGCCAGGTGAGGATCCTTGTGGCCGCTGATGTGGCTCTGTCACATTCCAGGGACGGCTGTCACACACACCAGCTGCTCCCAGCCCTGCCTGGCACACCCAGCCCTCACACCAGGGCTCTCACCACGCTCCTGGTAAGGCAGGTACTGAATTCCCACCTGATTCCCTCTAAAAAGCCCCAAATGTGGCCAAAGGAAAGGAACATTTCCAGCACTGACTTCAAAATGTCGCCGCAGGCTCTGGTTTGGTCTCAGGGTGTGTCCAGCTTGGCTCAGGAATTACTGCAACACCAAAAATCCCCTCCTCAAAATGTTTAATCCAGCTCTGGAAGCCGTGGAGAAATCCTTCACAAAGCAGGAATGTTAAAACTGACCCACAAGAGCAGATTTATTGGGGTGGTTCCTTACACAGAGCAGGTCCCTGTGATGCCTTCAGAAGGCTGAGCTGGAACTGAGGTCAGAATTACAGAATAAAGCAGGGATTTATTCAAAACATCCCTCCATGGATCCACCTTGGGCAGCACAAGAGCCCAGCCAGGGCTGCACCCGAGATGAACCAAAATGGTCACAAAATGAACCCAAAATGGTCACAAAATGAACCAAAATGGTCACAAAATGCACGACCACTCATTGGGTCTCTCACCTTTATAAGTTCTGCTCCATTTGCATATTGGAGTTAATTGTCCAATTACAGCTTTGGGTTATGAAGTCCCATCCTTCCTGTTTTTCTCTCCTCAGCCCATGGTGTTTGTGCTCTTGGGCTTGAGATTTGGGTCAATTGTCCTTGGTCCCCAGCTAGAGAAGGAATTGTTTTGTCTCCCTGCTCTGTGCACAGAGCTCACCATCCCCTAATATGAAGCCCAGACCCACACACTAAAGCAGCACAGAACCTAAAAAAAATATAACAAACTAAAACCTGAGGCATCGCCTGCACTTCTGGAATGATGGTCACTGCTTGGGAAGACAGAAATCCCCTCCAGCAGCAGGTTTGGGGTGTTGGGGTCACCACCAGAGCAGTGCTGGGCCCTTCCAGTGCTCCAGGGAATGATCCACGTGTGCTCACCTGCTCCAAACTCACAACAGAGGCAGCGACCCTCGGCATGTGCAAATCCTTGGCCAGGTTTGCTCCTGCTGCCTGCACCCGGCTCTGGGATAGCCAGGGATAGCCAGGGATATCCAGGAATGGTCAGAGAGGTTTAAAAACCCCGCCCAAAGCAGGGATTTGTGCAGCCTTCCCTGGGATGGTGCTGCTGGATCCAGGAGGTGTCGCTGCCTTCCCGCTGTGAGCGCGGCACGGGAAACGTCGGGAATGGCACAAAATCATCGGGAATGGCACAGGAACACCGGGAATGGCACAAAATCATCGAGAATAGCACAAAAGGCATCAGGGATGGCACGGAAATGTCGGGAACGGCACAGGAGGCATAGGGAGCGGGACAGGAACATCGGGAATGGCACAAAAGGCATCAGGGATGTCATAGGAACACAGGGAATGGTACAGAATCATCAGGAATCTCCAGGGAAGAGCTCGGTGCCAGCTGGAGGTGGGAACTGCCCCTTTTTCCTGCCAATGATTTGGGGTCAGGGCAGGCATTCCAGGCACCAGGGCCCCAAAGCCACCCCACTGTCACCTGTTGGTCACCTGTGGGTCCAGGGAATCACAGCTCCCACCCAAACCATTCCTCCTTTTGCTCCAGGACCACCAAGACCCCAAGTTTTTCCCAGGACATCCCTCCCCACTCTGCTCCTGAAGGTTCCAGCTGACCCCGAGCTCAGCCCAGGCTCTCCAGGTGCAATTGGCACCAGGGTTTCAGCTCCAGCCACTCCTCAGGTGACAGCAGTGGCCTCCCCCTGTCCCCAGCCAAGGGACATCCCTCAGCTCCCTCTGTCCTGCAGCTCAGCCTCAGGCATTGTTTCACTCTGAACAGTTAGATTGCTCATTCTGGAAGAAAATCCTGGGAATTCTCCAATTCTGGGAGCTCCAGCACAAAGGCACAGACTCCTCCCAGCTCCCCACAGACAAGGCAACTCAGGATCACTAAAATTTGAGCCACTCCGGGGATTCTTCAGGAACCTGCCTGAAAAACAGAACTTAAATCCCCCAATCCCATTTTCCAGCTGGAGCTCCATGAAATCACCTCCCAGCACAACCCTGCTCCTGTTTGGAATGAAAACACCATGAAGTTGGTACAAGGAGTTTTATTTTGTGTCCCTGGCCAGGGGCAGGATCGGGATCAGGCGATGCTCCCAGCGTTGGAGGCGATCCTGGGCCACAGATCTGCACATTCCTTGGCCACGGGGCCTGTGATGGCTGAGCCTGGAAAACAGGGACGACAACAACAGCCCGTGGTCAGTGAGGTTCACCTGATCCCTGAGATGCAACTCCCAGAAAAGCTGTGGCTGCCCCTAGAAGTGTCCAAGGCCAGGCTGGAGCACAGTGGGAGATGTCCCTGGGATGAGCTATGAGCTCCCTTCCAACCAAACCATTCTGGAATTCTGTGATTTAGAGCTCACAGATGGTTCAGGGCAGCATTTCCCAGCCAAAATCCCACTCTCTGAGGGGAATCTAGAGTCCTTTTTCTCTTTTTTCCCCATAGGACACAATTGCCAGGCTCACCTTTCATTTCCCCTTTGTTATTTACAATCACTCCTGCGTTGTCCTCGAAGTACAGGAACACCCCATCTTTTCTCCTGTAGGATTTCCGCTGCCTGATCACCACTGCTGGATGCACTGGGAAGAAAAAGTGTCACAGCCCTCAGGATAAACACACATTCTACACAGATCCCACAGGAATCAAACCCAGATTCAGGGTGGGTGTTGTTTTGCACCTTGTATTTGTGGTGTTTTACTCAAAAGTTACACTTTATAGTCAACAATCCCATTAAAACTGACTATGAAATACCTGCTCCATCTACACTTGGAAAATACAGGGTTTTCCCACTTTTGCACCTTTATTTTGAAGTAAATTATTAATTCACAAACAACATTCAGCAAAAACTCCTCTCGAGCAGGAGCAAACCCATGGCAAGGAGTGAACCTGGATGAGATTTAAGGTTCCTTCCCAACCAAATAATTCCATAATTTTAAATTTTATGGATCCATGTGACATCACTTCTCTTTTACTGATGGACAGCTGGGCTCAGGAGGGATTTAGGGAAGGAATTCCTCCCTGGCACAGGTTACCCAGAGCAGCTGTGGCTGTCCCTGGATCCCCGGAAGCGCCCAAGGCCAGGCCTTGGAGCCACCGGGGCAGTGAAAGATGTCCCTGCCCACGGATGGGATTGAAGGTCCCCTCCCACCCAACCCACTCCAGGATTCCCAAACCCTCTGTCCCACCGCTGATTGAAATCAACAGCACCAGCAGCTGCCACTTCACCCAAAAGCGGCGCCTTTGCTCTGCCCTTCCACGACAACTCCCTGAGCCACGGCACGGACCCAACGAGTGCTTTAGAGAAGGGGGGGGAGTGACTCGGGGACTCTCCGAGGACTGTGTCCCCGATTCCCGCGACAATTCGGGACGGCAATGGTGCCACTCACCCTTCTTCCTCAGCTCCGGCTTGCCCTTCTTCACCGTGGCCATCACCATGTCACCCACGCCGGCCGCCGGCAGCCGGTTCAGGCGGCCCTTGATGCCCTTCACGGAGATGATGTAGAGGTTCTTGGCCCCTGCGGAGAGCGGCGCCGCCGTTATCCCGGGATACCGGGAAGCAGCGCCGCCCTTATCCCGGGACAGCCGGGGGCACGTCCCACTGCAGGGACACCCCACAGCGCTGCCACTACCACGGGCCCAGAGAGAGATTCCAGAAGGAAAACGGAGGTTTGGGAACTCACTGAACACCCCACCCTGGGGTTACTGAGCGGGCCTTTCCCGAGGGGCTCTCCCGGTTCCCGAGGGGCTCTCCCGGTTCCCGAGGGGCTCTCCCGGTTGCCGGGCCGTCCCTCCCGCCGCCCCCGCGGTCCCAGCCCCGCACTCACCGGTGTTGTCGGCGCAGTTGATCACGGCCCCCACCGGGAGACCCAGGGAGATGCGGAACTTGGCCCCGGACGAACCTCCGCGTCCTGCGGGTCAAGAAGAGCGTTAAGAGCCCGGTACCGCCTCACGGAGCAGCCGCGGCCTCACGGGGAGGGCGATGGCGCCATCACCCGCGATATCCGCTCCCACCCGGGCTCAGGAGCCTCTCCCCGGGTCCCAACTGTGCCGAGGCGGCCACGGGGACACGGGATGGCGGCGGATGGAGCCGGATGGCGGCGGAGAGCGGGGCCAGCCTCACCTCGCTTCGACATCTTGGCGGCGGAAGAGGCGGTGGATGTCACGTCACGCGCCCGCCCCGCCTCGCTCCGCACGCGGCGCCCCCTAGCGGCGCCGGGAAACACGACACCCTTACCGGTACCGGGAGCACCGGGAGCGGGCGGCGGGGACAGAAAGAGCGACCAGGAAAAACTGGAGCGAGAAAACTTAGGATAAAAGGAGAAAGAAAAAAAAAAAAAAGAGCAAAACAAGGGGGCACCCGGATTTGAACCGGGGACCTCTTGATCTGCAGTCAAATGCTCTACCACTGAGCTATACCCCCGCTGTTCGCCAGCGGCCGCCAGGTGACATTTTAGGGGTTGCTCGCGCCGTTCTGTGCGTAGAATGCAGGCTACGTGCACGCAAATGCGACTCGCCGGCCTCAATGCCCATGCCCTGGAAATACCGACAAAAAAACGAAAAAATGGGTAAAAAGACTAAAAACACTCTGTGAGGGGGCACCCGGATTTGAACCAGGGACCTCTTGATCTGCAGTCAAATGCTCTACCACTGAGCTATACCCCCGCTCGCCGCGCGCCTCCCGCCAGGAATCCCCTCTACCGGCGCCGCGGACCCACAGGTCTCCAGTTCGAATCCCGCCGCGCCCTCAATGCAAATTTCTTGTGGTTTTTACGCTGTTTTTAGCCCTTTTTAGGGGTGTTTCACCTTGGCGCTGCCTCCCTGGGGGTGTGCGCCCCGCTCGCACGCGCGTTACGTGTGCGCGCACGCGTAGGTGCGCGCCCCGCCCCCGCTGTCCCTCCCCTTTCCTTTTTCCCACCGCCTCCTCCCCTTCCCGACTATTTAAAGTCGCGACATCGCGGGCGGCGGCTCAGTGCAAGAAGAAGAAGAAGGCGGCGGAGGAGGGTGGGAGTGATTTTTTTTTTTATTTTTTTTCCCCCTCCTTCTTCCACGCGAGTTTTCCGCCATGAATCCCAACTGTGCGCGCTGCGGGAAGATCGTGTATCCCACGGAGAAGGTGAACTGCTTGGATAAGGTGAGCTCCGCAGGGTGGCACGTGGGGACTGGGACAAGGATTTGGGATTTTTTTCCCCATAGGATCGCCTCTGCATGGAATGGTTTTTCCCTCATCCCCATTCCTGGCGGGTTTTCCATGGGATCCCGTTGTGCTGGGGGGTCTCCGGTAGGATTCCAGCCTCCCCCCCACAACCCGCGGGTGGCACTTCCTTATGGACACGGCTCTCCCCCCGCCCTATTCCCGGGAATATTTCCACGCTTTCCCACTTCAAACCTCGCTTTTCCCGGGGGGATTTCCGCGCTGGATCCCCTCCTGGTGGGACCCCAGGGGATCTGGGTCCCTCCCACCCCCCTTTCCCGGGGGTATTTCCATGTTCTCCCCCATGTCCCGGGGGTCCCTGGAGCCCCCGGCGTCCCGAGGGTCCCCAGGGGGAGGGGACAGGGACGGAGCTCTTTGCCCTGGGGGCTCCGGCAGCATCCCCAGCTCTTCTTTCCATAGCAAATATTTCTGTTTATTGGAGTATCTCCTATTCAAAGGCGGCACATCCGTGTGGAGGCCCAAGGAAAGCAACAGTTAACGCTTCCCTGAAGCCGGGAACCTCATCTGGTTTCCATTATCGAGCTTTTTCCCCCTTTTTTTTTTTTTTTTTTTTTTTTTTTTTTTTTTCCAAATCTTCCATCCCAGTTGCTACTTCCCTGTTCCAAAATCCCATTCCTCCACTCCGGGGCTGCCTCCCTTAACCTGGAATTTTTTTTTTTTTGGAGTATTTTCCTCTCAAAACCAAAGCTCTGGTGGAAACTGGAGGTGGGGAAGGTGATGGTGGGGCTCCATTCCCGCTTCTCTTCCCATGGGATTTCCTTTGCTCTCCTTCCCCTCCTCTCCCAGGCTTCTGGGACAACCAGTTTAGGGACTAAAAAAAGTAACTGGGAAGAACGCTCCGCTCTCCAGCGGCATTCCTGAGCTCCGGCAGACCCTGTTGCTCGCATTTTTAAGGGATGATGCTTCTTCCTGAGGCCGGGAATGGCTGGGAGCTGAACTATCACCCCTAAAAACTGAGATTTGGGGCTGTGAGTGGCTCTGGGCCCTGGGAGCCTCCAGGAGCTGCTGGGTGTTGGGACTGGGGACAATAGGAAGGGAAAAGGGGTCGGGGGATAACTGGAAGGGAAAGGGGGGTTTGGGATTTGTGGATATTTAGAAGGGAAAAGGGTTTGGGGGCTGTAGATATTTGGAAAGGAAGAGGGGTTTTGGGGATGTGGATATTTGGTAGGGAAAGGGATTTGGGGATTGTGGATGTTTGGAAGGGAAAGGGATTTGGGGATCGTGAAGATTTGGAAGGGAAAAGGGGTTTTGAGGATGTGGATAGAAGGAAGGGAAGAGGGGTTTTGGGTTTGTGGATATTTCAAGGGAAGGGGGATTGGGGATAACTGGAAGGGAAAAGGAGTGCTGGGGTTGGGGATATTTGGAAAGGTTTGGGGATTGTGGATATTGGGAAGGGAAGGGGAGTGTTGGGGTTGGGGCTGACAGGAAGGGGAAAGGGGTGCTGGGATTGGGCATAACTGGAAGGGAAAAGGAGTGCTGAGATTGGCGATATTTGGAAAGGCTTGGGGATTCTGGATGTTTGGAAGGGAAGTGGGGTTGGGGATAACTGGAAGGGAAGGGGAGTGTCAGGATTGAGGCTGACCGGGAAGGAAGGGGGATCCCAGGATTGCCGGCAGGGAAGGGGATGAGCCGTGGCTCCCTGGTGCTCCTGGGCTCCCTGAGCTCCAGGGGATGGTGTTTTCCAGCTGTGGGGGGCTGGGGAGGGTCTATTCCAGCTGTTGGGAGCCGGCAGGAGCCCGCAGTCACCATCTTGTCCTCCTCGGGCTCCTCACCCACTTCCTCTTCCGAGGAGCCGGGGCTCGGCCGGCTCGTGGTGCGGCTCACCCCGCCCCGGAGCGCCTCCGGCTGCCCTTTTCCCGGAACGCTGCCCCAGTTCCCATAAAACCGTGGGCAGGCCTTGGAGTGCCTCTGGCCCTGCTTGGAATTCCTCTGTCCCTGCTTTTCCTGACCCTTGGAATTCCTGTATCCCTGCTTTTCCTGACCCTTGGAATTCCTCTGTCCCTGCTTTTCCTGACCCTTGGAATTCCTCTGTCCCTGCTTTTCCTGACCCTTGGAATTCTTCTGTCCCTACTTTTCCCAGCCTTTGAACTTCCTCTATCCTTCCTTTTCCTGGCCCTTGGAATTCCTCTGTCCCTGCTTTTCCCAGCCTTTGGAGTTGTCTCTATCCCTGTTTGGAGTTCCTCTCTCTGTCCCTGCTTTTCCCAGCCCATGGAGTCCTGTGGGGACTCCAGTCTCCTGCTGTCCCTCTCCTGTCCCTGTTTTTCCCGGGCAGAGTCCGAAGGGCAGCCGTAGGGCACAGCCCCAACCTTGGGGTGTGCCTTTGCTCCCAGAACCAGGGAAACCCCACTTCCCTTTGGGATTGATGGAAAACCCAGAGCCTGACCACCTCCCCACCGCCCTGGCGTGCCCCGAGTGGCTTTGGGGACATCGCTGTCCCTGCCCCCATGGGGACAGTGCCACTGCTGGCTCTGGCTTCCGCAGGGGAAGTGACACCCGAGGGCTGGGCTGGGCTTACCCTGAGCTGAGCCTCACCCTGGGCTCATCTCCTCCAGCCCAGGGGGTTCCTCTGGGGGTTGTCCTCAAATCCTGGAGTCCCCATGTTGTGAGGTTTGCCCCCCTCCAGGGTTATGGGGTTTGCTCCCCAGGTTATGGGGTTTGCTCCCCAGGTTATGGGGTTTGCCCCCAGGTTATGGGGTTTGCCCCAGGTGTGGAGCAAAAGTTTTGCCTGGTGGGAAAAGAGCAGCTGTGGCTGCCTCTGGATCTCTGGAAATGCCCAAAGCTGGGCTGGACAGGGATTGGAGCAGCCTGGGGACAGTGGGAGATGTCCCTGCCCATGGCAGGGATGGCGCTGGATGAGTTTGAAGGTCCCTTCCATCCCAAACCATTCCATGATTATAAACCTTAGGAATCTTTCATTTCCCCAGCATGGGTTACCTCTGACCCACTCACCTGGATAACCTGGAAAGTTTTAGGGCTGTTTTCCTTTAAATTTGTCATTTTCCACTGAGGTTATGCTGGTCAGAAGAGTTTCCAAAATATGCACACTTAGAAATAAATCCTGTCCAGGCTGCTGGGATGTGGGATCACCTGGGATCCCCTCCAGGCTCAGGATTGGGAAGCACAGGGAGTTCATCCTCCCCCAAACCCCATTTGGATCCTGTCCTCTTTCCACAGCGAGCAGAATGTTCCTGGAAGCTGAAATAACTCCTGCTCCCCTGTGTCCAGCCCTGCTCCAACCTCTTTTTAGTGCTGCCTCAGATTTTGTGGATCCAGCATTAATTCCACTCTGTCTGTGAGACAGGGAGCAGTGGCAGTGAGGCTGGGGACAGGGAAAATGCTCTATGGACACTTCCCAAGGGATCCCAGATCCTAAATCTCTTCCCAGATCCCTTGGGAGGAGCCTCGGGCTGGGAATGGCCCTGCTGAGCAATCCCTGGTGGGAACTGGGGCAGGAGTGTGCTGGGAATGCTCTGGGATGGGAGCAGAGCCTGCCAGAGTCCTGCTGTGGGCTGGGATTGGGATGAGAGGGATCTGCTGCTGTTCTGGTTTTGGGATTGGGGTTGTTTCCCTGTTGGATCAGAGGGATTTGCTGTTCCTGGATTTGGGATTGGGATCAGAGGGATCTGCTGCTGTTTCTGGAGCTGGGATTGGGATCAGAGGGATCTGCTGGACCCCAGGGATCTGCTGCTGCTCCTGGATTTGGGATTGGGGTTGTTTCCCTGCTGGATCACAGGGATTTGCTGTTCCTGCTCCCAGAGCTGAGATTAGGATTATTTCCTTGCTGGATCAGAGGGATTTGCTGTTCCTGGATTTGGGATTGGGATTGTTTCCCTGCTGGATCCCAGGGATCTGCTGCTGTTCCCAGATTTGGAATTGGAGTTTTTCCTCTGCTGGATTCCAGGGATCTGCTGCTGTTCCTGCATCTGGGATTGGGGTTGTTTTCCTGCTGGATCACAGGGATTTGCTGTTCCTGGATTTGAGATTGGAATTAGAGGGATCTGCTGCTGTTCCTGGGTTTGGGATTGGGGTTGTGTCCCTGCTAGATCCCAGGGATCTGCTGTTGTTCCTGGAGCTGGAATTGGGATTATTTCCCTGCTGGATCAGAAGGATTTTCTGCTGTTCCTGGATTTGGGATTGGGGTTTTTCCTCTGCTGGATCCCAGGGATCTGGTGGCTGTGGCAGTTCCTCCTGGGAGCTGGGCCATTCCTTGAGGAGGAGAAGGCTCTGGGGTTGTGCTCAGTTCACCCCTGCAGATCCACGGTGCCATCCCTGGCAGCTCCTGCTGGGAAGGGCTTGGAAAGGACCCTTCACCCCCCCCAGGACAGCCCCAAAAACTCAGGATCCAGCCGCTGATCCATCCTGCAGGAGCCCAAAAAACTGGGAAAAGGGCAAAACCACCCTGGGAGAGGATGGAGGAGCAAAGCCTCTGCAGCTGGAGGAACTGCTGTGAGCAGAGGGGAGGAACAAATCCGTGGCTGAGAGCAATTAAAAGGAGGAGAATTGTCCTCTCCAGGGCTGAGTCACGTCCCCAGAGCCTGGCAATGTTTGTGCACGGGGTGTGGCACCTGGGGAGGTGACAGCAGGGCTTGGTCCCTGCGGGGACACAGATCCAGGCTGGCCTTGGAGGGGGGAATCGGTTCCTTGAAGGGTTTAAAGTGGAAATCCCAGCAAGAAGCAGCAGCTGGGCACTCTGGGTGTGGTGCTTGAGTGTTAAAGGACACTTGTCTGTGCTCTAATTAGTGCTTGGAGCTGCTAATTGGGCTTTTGGTGGAGTTTTCTGTGATTTTTTTGGGGGGATTGCCCTAGGGCAGGACTGGCTGTCAGGGGTGAAGGTTTTGCTCCAGGCTGTGCTTTCCCTTTTTCCCTGCTCCAGGAGGAAATTCCCATTCCTCTCTGGGCCCTGGGAATTCCCACCAGACCCCACAAATCCCCCTGGAAAAGCGAAGTCTGGACTCTGGCAGGACTTTGAACTCGGTCTGTGCGACCTCAGAATCACAAAATCACGATAATTTTACTCCCAGATCATCAAATCCAACCTTTAACTCCAGCTCTGAGCTGTCCTCAGGCTCCTCCCAGCCTGTCCCAGCTCAGAGCCAGGTGGGAATAATTTCTTTAGGAGCAGCCCTAAAAAAGAACCTTAAAATTTTCCTTTAGGGTTTGTCACAGCTCAGGGTGTGGGGTCAGGGTCTGGGTTTTTGGTGTTGTCTCTTTCTTGTGGATCTGTGTCTGCTTCCCATGAGAACCTTTTCCTGCTTGGCTCGTGCAGCCTCACCTGACCTGCTCTTCTGGCTGGCACCGAGCAAAGAACAGCAATAAAATAAAATAAAATAAAAAAATAAAACCAAAGCAGCAGCTTTGAATCTTCAAACACAGCTGTTCCCTCTGCTGAGGTGTCACTTGCAGAAGGAGCTTTTCCTATCCATGAATTCTTGGATTTGTGGAAGGAAAAAAAACCTCCCCTGGCACTTGGGAAGATCAGGAGAGATGGAATTTGATCCTAAATTAACCAGGATATTCCTTGTGCTCATTTAACCAACCTCTTTTTTTCATTTATCCGGAAGGATCCTGAGTTGTGCTCCCCTTTCCTGGCTGGTCCCGAGCTCTGTGGACCCACAATATTTCTTAATATCCAAAAAAGTGCTGGGAAATCCCATTTTTGTGCCTGCTCCTTATGCACTGGCAGTTCCTAGAAGGAAAATTTGATTTTCCCAGGGTCACAGGTTGCACTGCTGCCATGCTGGGTGGGAACTGTGGGGTCCCAGTGGGGTTTTGGGATCCCTGGTGCTGATGGTTGGGTTTTTTTTTTTTTGTGTTGCAGTTCTGGCACAAATCATGTTTCCACTGCGAGACCTGCAAGATGACCCTGAACATGAAGAACTACAAGGGCTACGAGAAGAAGCCCTACTGCAACGCGTGAGTGCCTGCTGTGGGGCCTGCTGTGGGGCCTGCTGTGGGGCCTGCTGTGGGGCCTGCTGTGGGGCCTGCTGTGGGGCCTGCTGTGGGGCCTGCTGTGGGGCCTGCTGTGGGGCCTGCTGGGGATCCCTGCTGTGGGATTTTTCTGGGGGATCCTGCTTTGGGGTTTCTCCTGTGAGGCCTCCCATGAGGATCCTCCTGTGGGCTCCACTGGGGGTCTTTTCCTGTGGGGATTTCCTGTGCTGTGGGGCCTCTCCTGTGGGGTCCACTGGGGGGATCCTCCTGTGGGGGATCCTCCTGTGCTATGAGGGGTCTCCTGTGCTGTGGGACCTTCCATGGGATCTCCTGCTGTGGGGATCTCGTGCTGTGGGACTCTCCTATGGGGGGTCTCTCGTGTGGGAATCCTCCTGTACTGTGGAGGTCTCCTGTCCTGTGGGGGATCCTCCTGTGTGAGGGTCTCTCCTGTGGGTGATCTTCCTGTGGGATCTCTCCTGTGGGGACCCTCCTGTGCTGTGGGCCCTCCTGTGGGACCTTCTGTGGGTCTCCTGCCATGTGGGGTCTCTCCTGTGGGACCCTCCTGTGTGGGGGGTCTCCTTCTGTGTGAGATCTCCTGTGTGGAACCCTGATGTGTGGAATCTACTCCTGTGGGGATCCTCTCATGGGATCTCCTCCTTGTGTGGAGCCCTGTTGTGGGGATCCTCCTGTGGGGTGCATTGAAGATCCTCCTGTGCTGTGGGGTCTCTCCTGTGGTGGATCCTCCTGTGGGATTCTCCTGTGGGATCCTCCTGTGGGATCCTCCTGTGGGGATCTCCTGTGGGGATCTACTGGGGGATCCTCCTGTGGGTTTCTGGGGGATCCTCCTGTGGGGATCCTACTGTGGGGATCCTCCTGTGGGGATCTCCTGTGGGATCTCCTGTGGGCTCTCCTGGATATTCCTCTCTCAAACTCCAGTCCTCACCCTGGAATGGGCTCTGTGGGACACCCCGAGCTCTCCAGGAGCAGGGAACAGACCCCGAAATCCCCTCTGTGCGGGGAACAGACCCCGAAATCCCCTCTGTGCGGGGAACAGCCCCCGAAATTCCCTCTGTGCGGGGAACAGCCCCTGAAATCCCCTCTGTGCAGGGCTCACCAGGCCAGGCTGGGCTGGGTGCAGCCACCTGAATTTCCTGGCAGGGAAGGAATCCTAAGGTAAATAAACCTGGGAGGTGAAATCCTTGGTGTGGGGGATGGAGGCAGGGCAGGGTGGAGCAAGAGCTCAGGGCTCTTTTTTTTCCCTTTATTTTTTTTCCTCTAGGACTTTTTTTTTTTTTTTTTTCCTGGGCCCTTTTTTTTTCCTTGAGCCCCTTTTTCCTCTGGCTGGTTTTTTTTTTTTTTTCTGGGTCCTTTTCTTTTTCTGGGTCCTTTCTTTTGTCCTGGGCCTCTTTTTTTCCTTGAGCCCCTTTTTCCTCTGGCCCTTTTTTTCCTGGCCCTTTCCACCTGTTCCTGACCACTGGATATTCCCTTCCAACCTTTATTTTTTTCCCTTATCCAGAAGGACCCTGTGGACCCAAAATGCTTCTTAACATCTAAAAGGCAGCTTGAAAATCCAATTTTTTATCTGTTCCTTATGCACTGGCAGTCCTTAGAAGAAAAAATTAGAGAATATAATCAATGTAATTAGTGTAATTAATTTCTTAGTGCTGGATTAGAGTGGTCTGTTCACAGGGTGCTTTAAAAATGCTGATCCTGACAAGATCCCTGTAGGAGTCAGGGAATTCCAGGGTGATTTGGGTGAGAAGGGACCTTAAATCCCATCCAGTCCCATGGGCAGGGACACTTTTCACCGTCTCAGAGTGCCCCAAACCCATCCAACCTGGCCTGGGACACTTCAGGGATGGAACAATCTGTAAAAGAGCCTCACAGGGGGGAATTTCTTCCCAATGTTCCTGATTTTACTCTTAAAAGTTTTTACTTTTGCTCTTTAAATTTACTCTTCTGAGTTACACCGAAAGGAGAAGTGGTGAGAGCAGAGCTTGGCCAGACCCTCCCATTTCCGTGGGGGTTTTTTTAGGTGTTTGGTTTGTGGTTTTTTTTTTGCTAGGGTTGGGTGCTGGGGTTGGCTGTGGCTTGTCCAAAATCCAAGAATTCAGCTGGGCTGAGAGGAAATTTGTTAAATTCCAATTTGGGCAGGGAATGGCATTTCTTGGGGGTCTCACCAGGGTGACAATGCAAATAATTGGTTGAATTTTTTTTTTTTTTTTTGTGGGGGAACAGCACTGTTGGAGCTCCAGTTTTTGGGGGAAAAAGCAGAAAATTTGGGGGTCTTTTTGGGGAGGATGTGTGTGCTGAGCAGGTGGGCTCTGCCTTTGTTGGGGGGTGATGATTTTGGGGTGGGGAGGGTCTGGCCTGGCAGAGCTGAGCCCCCTGAGCTGTTCTGAGTGTCCTGACCCAAAACTTTCCTCCCCTGGCCCGTGGGATTTGTCCATCCCCAGGCTTAGGGTCCTGTTCTCGTGCTCTCCCTGCCAGGGAAGTGGGATAATAATGGGAAATTCCTGACATTCCAAGGAGCCTGCGCAACCTCGGGTTCTCACCCCCCTCTCTGGGGGCTCCCTTTGATGCTGCTGCTGCTTTAACCCTTCCCAGCCCGGCACTGAGCACAGAAACTGCCCCCCCAAAATCTTTTCTCCTTCCCGTTTTCCTTGTCTGAAAGCAAAGGGAGCAGCTGGAAAACTGCTGGAGGATTTTCCAGTGGAAAAAAGGGAAAATTCCAGGCTTGGGTTTGGGGTTGGCTCTTTCTCAGCTGCTCCCAGGAGTATCCTGGGACAGCAGAAAGTCCAGGAGAGCTGTGCCTGGCTGGGGACATCCCAGGAGGAGCCCAGCCTTCCCAAATTTCCTGCATTTGGAGGGACAATGTCCTCTGATCCAGGAGAAGGGGGTGGAAAAGCAACGTTTATCCTGGCAGGGAAGAGGCTGCTTTTCCAAACAGGGTCCTCTCTGTTCGAGCCCGTGGCCCCCTGCCAAATTCCTGAGTTTCTTTCTTCTGGGAGAGCAGGAGGAAGAGGGCTGGGCTTCCTCCAGCCCTGCCATTGCCCCAGCCAGAAATCCAGCAGAAATCTTTGGGAATGGCTGGGTGGCAGATGGGACGGTCCCCAGCCCCCTCCCTGTCCCCTCCCTGGCTCCAGCTGGGCACTTGGGAGGGACTGGTGGCTCACTGGAAGTGACATTCAGGGCTGGGCTCAGCTCTTGGCCTGAGCACTTGGAGCGAAAAGTGAGAGAAGGGAAAATCCAGGAAAGTCTGAGACTTTTCCCGGGTGAAAAGTGGGGAAAAGTTGGATACAAGAGACAGGCAGGGCTGGAGTTCCAGCTCCAGCTGCTCCTAAAAACACATTTTATAGAGATTTCATATTAAATATGTATTTTATAAATACATACAAATATTTTTATAATTATTATATATATATTAAATCTATTTTATTAATTTTTTTAATATTAAATTTGCTGTGCTAAGGCTGAGGGATAAGGAATTGGGATTCCTTCCCTGCTGGATCAGAAGGATTTGCTGTTCCTGGATTTGGGATTGGGCTTGTTTCTGTGCTGGATCAGTGGGATCTGCTGTTCCTGCTCCTGGATTTGGGATTGGGGTTGTTCCCTGCTGGATCCCGGGGATCTGCAGCTGCTTCTGGATTTGGGATTGGGGCTGTTGGAAATTGGGGGTGGGATTGAGGATCTGGGATGGGATGGATCCTGCTGCACCCAGAGCTGGTGAGGAAGTCCCCAATCCCATTGCTGGCCCCAAATCAGCCCTGGGATTGGCCTGGCCATGGGATTGGCCTCTCCTGCCCCTTCCAGCCCACTGGGACAAACCCTGGGGGAATCCTGTCCTCCACAGAGGTGCTGGGCTCTCTGGGAGCAGCTGGCCCAGCCACCCTGGCAGCTTTTCCCTGGAAACCCTGGGAGGATCCCAGCCCTCCCCTGGGCCCATTCCCGGTGGGATCTCTGCAGACTGGGGCTGATTTCGGTGCTGACAAAGGCTCGGTTTATTTTTTAAGCTCGTCCCCAGCCCTTTGAAAGGCAGGATGTGACCTCGGAGCCTCCTGGCAGAGCACAGCCAATTGCTTCCTTTGTTTAACTCTCCTCTGCTGAATCCTCCCCAAATCGTTCCCAAATCCCTGAGCCAGCTGGGGGGTGCAGGGAGAGGGAATGTTTGCATCCAGGGCTGCTCCTTGATGGATCAATCTGCCAAAATCTGCTTTAAAGCCTCAATGTAAGCAACACTCAGAGCTCCCGAGGTTTTTCCAAACACTCACATCATCCGTGGGTTTTTTTGGGATCAGACTCAGGGGTTGGGGATGCAGGGTCTGCTCCTGGGGCTCCCAAATCCCATCAGCTGTCTCTGGAGAGCAGCTGGGCCATGCCAGGCTGCACTCACAGGAGTTTTTAGTGGAGTTCCAGGATTTATCCTCATTTCCAGCTTGGGAAAAGCTCCAGAGGCAGCAGCTCAAGTGCTGCTGGTTGGGATGGGAGGTTTTTTTGGGGGGCAAAAATGCTGCTTTTAGGGCAGGGATGGAATTGGGTGTGAGTTTTGGGAAATTCACCTCCATCTGGAAGCAGGATTGCTCCAAACCCCTCTCCTGCTGCGGGGTGGGGAAGGTGGGAAATTTGGGGAATACAGATCCCATGGAAACCAGGCACGGTGCTGCTATGGGAAGGAAGGTCTGGATTTGCTTCCTGACATCCCTGTGGAATTTCCCTGCCTGGGAAAGGTGCAGGAATTGCTGGTGCCCCGCAAAAGAGCCCTTTAGCACATGGTGGTGGCCATGGGAGCAGGGGGATCCTTCTCCTGGGGGGATGAACTTCCAGCCCCCGGGAATTATCGTGCTCCTATTGCAGGAGGGATGAATTTCCATCCCCTGGGAATCTCTGGGCTCAGAGGGACAAATTTCCATCCCCCAGGAATTGCCAGATTCCTAATGTGGGATGGATGAACTTCCATCCCCCAGGAATTGCCAGGCTCAGCCTCCTCCTTCTCCCAGAGGGATGAGCTTCATCCCCTGGGAATTATGCCCAGAGGGATGAATTTCCATCCCCTGGGAATTTCCATGCTCAGCCCTCTCCCAGTTCTGCAGGAATGAATTTCCATCCCCTGGGATTGCTGGTAGGGATGAACTTCCATTCTCCTGGGAATTGCTGTGCTCAGCCCTCTCCTTCTTCCAGAGGGATGAATTTCCATCCCCAGGAATTGCTGTGCTCAGAGGGATGAATTTCCATCCCCTGGGAATCTCCGTGCTCAGAGGGATGAATTTCCATCCTGGGAACCTCCAGGCTCAGAGGGATGAATTTCCATCCCCTGGGAATTGCTGTGCTCAGAGGGATGAATTTCTATGCCCTGGGAATCTCCAGGCTCAGAGGGATGAATTTCCATCCTGGGAACCTCCAGGCTCAGAGGGATGAATTTCCATCCCCTGGGAATCTCCGTGCTCAGAGGGATGAATTTCCATGCTCGGGAATTGCCGTGCTCAGCCTCAGCCCGCCCCTAATGCCGGCGCCAGACGGGAGCTGAGCCCGGGGAGATTCCTCTGACCTGATTTAGCAGCGCCACAAAAGCTGCCTGGTCTGGGCTGCTGGCAGCAGGAGCCAGGGTTTTGTGGGGTTTTTGGGGGTTTTGAGGGTGGAAAGGGGTCCCTCCTGCTGTGGCAGTGCTGCCTGTGGTGTTGTGTTTGGGGTTCCTGCCATGCCCTGTGCTGTTCTGTGTGGAATCCTGGAATGTTCTGAGTTTAAGGGACCCCCAAGGATCATGAGGCTCACCCCAGACAGCCCAACAATCCCAGCCTGTTTCGGGGTGTTGTCCAGACATTCCTGGAGCTCTGGGACTCTCAGGGATCATCCATCCAACCCCAGGCCCTGCACAGACACCCCAAAATCCCCCTCCTGTCCCTGAGAGAGTTGTCCAAACCCTCCTGGAGCTCTGGCAGCCTCAGGGCCGTGCCCATTCCCTGTGGAGCTGGGAACCTTTCCCGAAATCCAGCCTGAACCTCCCAGGCACAGCTTCACCCTTCCTTTGTCCTGTCCCTGTCCCAGAGACCAGAGCTGTCCCTCCACTCCCCCCATGAGGAGCTGCAGCCCCTGAGGAGTCTCCCCTCACTTTTCCAGCTGCATCCAGAGGTGGCTTTTCCTTAAGTTTCCTCCTGGGCTCCCGGTGAGCTCAAGGGAGGGTTTTCCTGCTCCATCCTCTGCAGGGAGCAGCTCCTCCATCCTTGTATGTGCCTGGGATCCATGGGACAGCCATTCCAGCAGGGAATTGTGTGCAGACTGCAGGCAGGGGGATTGGATGGACGGATAAAGGGATGGAGGGATGCCAGCAGTAAGGAGAGACCCCAAAGGTCCCCACCCAATCCCCCCTGGCTGCCTGTTAGCTCCATTCCTAAGATCTCCCTGCTCCTCTCCATCAATCCCTGGGATAATCCCTGTCTGGCCGGTGTTGGGCTCCTCACACACACCCTGGGCACACAGCAGCACCAGCCCAGCATTCCCAACACCCACCAAAATCTGGGTCCCATCCCAGGATCCCATCCCAGATTCCATCCCAGATCCCCCTCCTCCAGCCTTGAATTCCCTAAGGGCTGAAACACCTTCTCCCCAGGGAACTGATGGAAAAGCAATTCCCGATCCCGGGGGAGAATCCCGAATTTTGTGCATCCCACACCCAGCACAGACGGCTCCCTCCTGCCTGCTAACTCAGGGCTGAGCAAAAGCTGCCTCAAATCCTTGCAAGATTTCCTCAAAATCCCAAGGAAACCTAATCCCAGCTTCATCCCTGGCTGTCTGCTGCTCGCCCAGGCTGGGCTGGAGCAGGACACAGCACTGCATTCACTCCAGCCAGGCTGCTTGTTGTTGTTGTCTGGGTTGTTTTTCATTCCCTCCTCCTCCTCCCGTGGTTTTCCCCGTTCTCCTGAGCTGCACAGGGATGGATTTCTGCCTTTCCCAGCCCTCCTGGCCAGCGGTGCCTGCTGGGGCCTGATCTCCTCCCTGTTATCAGTGCCCGGGGCAGGGATGAGGTTGCCATGGCAATGGGAGATCCTGGCTGGCAGATCAGGGATGGTGGGGCCAGCAGGAGCAGGGGGGTCTTTCTTCCTCTGGAATTGTCACCGGTGAGGCCACCCCCCAATTTAGGAGGGGCTGGGATGTGTCCAGATGAGGCTGGTGAGGGGTCTGGAGCACAAACCCCATGAGGAACCCCTGAGGGAGCTGGGGGTGCTCAGCTGGAGAAAAGGAGACTCAGGGGTGCCCTCACTGCTCTGCACAGCTCCTGAAAGGTGCCTGTGCTCAGCTGGGGCTGGGCTCTGTCTCCAGGAACTGACACAACCAGAGCACACAGCCTCGAGCTGCACCAAGGGAAATTTAGGTTGGATATCAGGAAAAAGTTATTTACAGAAATGTGATAAAGTTCTGGAATGTTCTGCCTGGGGAGGTGGTGGAGTCACCATCCCTGGAGGTGTTTAACAAAGCCTGGATGTGGCTCTGGGTGCCAGGGTTGGGTTGAGGTGTTTGGGCTGGGTTGGACTCGATGATCTTGAAGGTCTTCTTGTTATTCTGTGAATTCTGTGGATGCTCTGGGCTCTGCCTGAGCTGCTCTGGTTTCAGAGGAGCCTCTGCCCTTGGCTGGGCCATGTCCTTCTCTGTGCCTTTCCTGGGGGATGTTGGGATGTTCACATTGGCAATGTTGGATAAAAGCACTACTGAGCCACAGGGAGAACCCTCAGGGTTTGTAAAAACCCGGGGCAGAAGTGCTGGGAATGCTCAGGGATTCCCAGGGGGAATTCATGGTCTGAGATCTTCCAGAATCCCAGGAATGGTTTGGGCTGGGGCTCTTGGCTCTCCTCATAGAGCTGGGAATGCTCTGGGATTCCCTGGGGGAATTCATGATCTGGGAATTCAGATCTCCTCTGGGTTGGGTTTCCTCCCAGGGCTTTTCCTGGGAATTCTGGGCCGTGGAGGGCTCTGCCAGGCTGGGAATGCTGCTCTTGCTCCAGGCAGAGCTGTGGGACCAGCATGCCGGGCCTGGGGCCAGCTCTGGCTCCTCAGGAGTGGGACAAAACCCCTGGAATGTTCTCAGCACTTGGGTGTGGCCCCTGGGGACTCAGGTTTGGGGGGACACAGGTTTGGGGTGACACTGTTTGGCTCGATGATCCTGGAGGGCTTTTCCAGCCTGAATGACTCCACAATTCCATGAATTCCCTGGTGGGAATTGCTCTGCTGTGCCTGAGCCCCTGGGCAGGTGGGGACAGGGGACGGTGGCATTAACCCTTTCCTTCCCTCTGCAGACACTACCCCAAGCAATCCTTCACCATGGTGGCAGACACGCCCGAGAACCTGCGCCTAAAGCAGCAGAGTGAGCTCCAGAGCCAGGTGAGCCCCTCAAATTCCCAAAATTCCCGTGGGGAAAACCCACCCTGACCTTTCCCCATGGCATTTTTGTCTCTCGGGGTTCCATGGCTTGGGAATTTCTATGCATTCCCTCTCCAGAGGGGCCCTTTCAGCCCTGAAAATTCCATGATTTTCTGTGTGCTTCCCAAATTCCCATGGGAAAAGCCCACCCTGACCTTTCCCCATTGCATTTCTGTCTCTGAAGGTTCCATGTTTTGGGATTTCTCTGGGTTCCCTCTCCAGAGGGGCCCTTCCAGCCTTGGAATTGGCAACTCCAAGTCCATTGGAATTCCATGATTGACAATTCCATGATTCTCTGGCTGCTTCCCAAACCCCTCCCTCCTCAGTCCCACTGCAACACAACTTTGATAATTCTACTTCTCCAAAGCATCTAGCCTCATTTACAGAACCCTCCTTTGAAACTTATTTCTAATTTCATTTCTCTCTCAACAATATCCATCCTATTCCATAACATTCCCAAGTCGACATTTCTTACCTCAAATAAGAGAGCTTGCATACAAGTACAAACTTTGTAAACCTTCTGTCAAACTTATAAAAATTTCCTACAAATCCATTTCCCACCCCATCCCCAACCCATTCCAAATGTTTCCTGTGAACCTGAACCTTGGGAGAACAAACAGCTGCAAGGGAGCAGGGCTGGCTTGGAGGAGAATTCCTGATTTTTCTGGGAAGGGCAGAGCCTGTGGGACAGGCTGCTGGCCAGGCTTTGTCCCCTGCAGGTGGCCCTGGCTCAGCCATTCCCTGCTGGGTGTGGGCTCAGGGATTGTCCTTGTGGTGATCACGGATTTCCTTCTGCTCCAGAACTCTGGGAAGAGGGATGGGAGCTTCAGTTTTGTAGGAGAACTGCTGGAAGTGCAGGAATGAGTGTTGGGGAAGGTGTGTGAGCCTGCCTGGGGAAGGGGCTGGAGCACCAGGAGAGGCTGAGCCCCTTCCCCATCTCCCTCAGCTGCTCCTTTCCCTCCGGAAAAGGAGGATCAGGGGGGTCCTTCCCAATCCCAACAAATCCCTGGAAGGAGCCAGGTGGGATTCAGGCTTTCCCATCAATTGTCAGGGTGAGAGGAAACAGCCTCACATTGTTCCAGGGAAGGTCTAGGGTGGAAATCAGGGAAAAACCATTCACTGGAAGGGTTGTGAGGCATTGCAAGGGGCAGTGGTGGGGTCACCATCCCTGGAAATGTCCCAAACCCAGCTTGGGCACGTGGGTTAATGGTGAACTGGGGCATGCTTGGACTCTGAGCTCACAGGGCTTTTCCAGCTGTGACCATTCCAGGTTTTCCTGGGCTCTGGCTGTGCTGGAGCATCCCCTGAGCCGTGCTGAGAGATTTGATGTCAGCCCTGCTCACGAGCCGAGCTCACTGTGCTGGAAAAAATCCCATCCAGAGGCAATCCTGTCTGCCAGGAGAGCTCCATGGGGCAGCTGCCCTGGGATTCCTGCACCCAATTGCCTTTTTTCCTTGGAAGAGGGGCACTAGGACAGCCCAGGGTGCTGGCAGCAGGGCCTGCTGCCTCTTCTGGGCAGGGATTTTCCCTGCTGGTTTTTTTTTTTTTATTTTTTCCCTCCTGTTTTCTGGGATTTTTTTTTCCCTGCTGCTGTTTCCTGGGATTTTTTCCCTGCTGCTGTTTCCTGGGATTTTTTCCCTGCTGCTGTTTTCTGGGATTTTTTTTCCCTGCTGTTTTTTTGGGATTTTTTTCCCTGCTGTTTCCAGTCGTTTTTGGGGGATTGGGATCAGATCCCTGCCTGCCCTGCTCCAAAGGATGCTGTGACCTTCTTCCTTCTCCTCCCATTAGCACGACAGTGCCAGGAGCTGAATCCTTGGGAATTCCTCCAGGAGGAGGGGGAGGATGGGGGAGCCTCACCTGCAGGACCAGGGCCAAAATGGGGTCCCCAAAGCTCAACTTTTGTCCCCAAAGCTCAGCTTTTCTCCCAGCCCTGCCTCAGGCTCAGAGCTGAGCCCAGCCTGGGGCTGGATTTGTGTCCACACAGCGATGACAGGGACAGGGGGGTGGCAGGGACAAGGGGACACCGTGGCTTTTCCATGGCAACCACGGAGCTGCTGCTGCTGCTCTGGAGTCTCCAGGCTTTCCCTGGGTTGTTGTCGATGGAAGCAGAGCCAGGGGAGGGGGTTGAGCTCTGCCTGGGCTCTCCTGAGCCCGGGGGGGACTCACAGCCCCTCAAGCTGGGTGGGGACAGCCCTGAAGGGAGGGGGGCTCTTGTTCCATGGGTTGGTCACCACAGCTCAGCCCCTGTCTCATGTCCCTTGTCCCCTGTGCCAGGTGTGCCCAGCTCCTGGGGCCTGCCAGGCTCAGGGGACACTGGGGTGACAGGGATGGGACACTGGGCACCCACAGGGGTGGGGTGACAGGGATGGGGTACTGGGATGGAGCTGGGATGGGGTCACAGGGATGGGATTACAGGGATGGGGTCCTGGATACCCACGGGGATGGGGTGACAGGAATGGGGTGCTCGGATGGAGCTGGGGTGGCTCAGGGGTGGAAGAGCCTCCTGCAGGGCAGGCCAGGGGCTCCTCAGGGTCACCTCCCCAGCAGGATGAGCTGCAGAGGGGATTTCTGTGGGTGCTGGGCAGGGGGAAGCTCTGGGGGGTGGGAGAGACCCTGCAGAGGGGCTGGGAGGGGTGGGATACAGAAAGGGAGGGATGCAGGAGGTTTGGGATAATGAATAGGGGGGGATATCAGAGATTTGGGATCCAGGATGTTTGGGATGTAGGAGGTTTGGAATAACAAATGGGGGGGGATATCAGAAGTAGGGGATCCAGGAGGTTGGGATGCAGGAGGTTTGGGATTATGAATGGGGGGATATCAGAAATTTGGGATCCAGGAATGCTGGGATATCAGAGGTTATGGGGTAGGGTGACAAGGATGAGGATCTGGATGGGGATGACAGGGATGGGGTGACAAGGATGAGGGGCAGGGTGGGGATGATGGGGACAGGATGCTCACCACCCCCAGGGATGGGATGGCAATAATGGGACAATGTGCTGGGCACCTGCAGGGATGGGGTGACAGGGATGGGGTGACAAGGACAATGAGCTGCAAGGATGGGTGACAGAGACAGGGTGTCAGGGATGGGACACTGGGCACCTGCAGGGGCAGGGTGCCAGGGACAGGGTGGGTGGCAGGGCCAGGCCACAGCAGTTCTGTGTCACTCCTCTGTCCCCTCTATTTGTGTCCCCGAGGAGGCGCCTCCCGTTCCGCTCACGGGAAGCTGCTGGATAATGATGTCCTGTCAGGCCAAAAGTGTCCCCAAAGTGCCACCCTGGTGCCCACAGGCTGCTTCTCCCAGCCCACGTGTGGCAGGGAAATTGCAGGTTCCCATCCTGGGGCTCCTTTTCTGAGCCTTTCCTGGGGGGAAGTTTGGGTACAGCCCTTCCTGCCCAAGGGTGCCATGTGGGGGTGGCAGTGCCACTCCTGTCCTGACCCAGTGTCACCTCAGTGCTGGTGACAAAAAGGGGAGGGTTTGATGTGTGAAGGGTTTTTAGGGTTTGATGTGTGAAGGGTTTTTAGGGTTTGATGTGTGAAGGGTTTTTTGAAGATTTTTTTCTGGCTCCCTTTGATAACTCATGGATGCACTTGGAGTCACGGCATGGAGGGAACAGCTCCCCCACAGGAAAATTAATTGTGGGGTTAATTAATTTGTTAAATTATTCTCATCATCATCATGGGGGTGCTGCCAGGTTTTTTAGGGCTGAATTCCTGTGTCCTGAACATCAGCAGGGTGAAAAACCAAAGGAGATGGAGCAGGGTGGGATTTAGGAGGGTAAAACCACGGGATTCTATCAGAGGATCTGCCCTCCCTTGGGACTGGCTGCTTGCTCAGTGATTCCTTGTCTTTCCTGCCTGGAATTCTCAGGGATGTTGAGGGAGGGATGTTGAGGGGGTTCAGGGATGTGCAGGGATGCACTGGGATATTTAGGGATGTTCAGGGAGCCTTAGGGATGCTCAGGGATGTCCAGGAATGCTCAGGAATTCACTGGGGATGTTCAGGGAGGCTCAGGGATGTTCGGGGCTGTTTAGGGATGTTCAGAGATGCACTGGGATGTTTGAGGATGCACAGGAATGCTCAAGGATGTGCAGGGATGTTCAGGGATGCTCAAGGAGGCTCGGGAATGTTGAGGGTTGCTCAGGGATGCACTGGGATGCTCAGGGATGCACTGGGATGTTCAGGGATGCTCAAGGAGGCTCAGGAATGTTGAGGGATGCACTGGGAGGTTCAGGGATGTTCAGGAATGCTCAGGGATGTGCAGAGATGCACTGGGATATGTAGGGATGTTCAGGGATGTCCAGGAATGCTCAGGGATTCGCTGGGGATATTCAGGGAGGCACAAGAATGCTCAGGAATGTGCAGGGAGGCTCAGGGATGTTAAGGGATGGACAGGGATGTTCAGGGATGCTCAGGAATTCACTGGGGATGCACTGGGATGCTCAGGAATGTTGAGGGATGCACTGGGAGGTTCAAGAATGCTCAGAGATGTGCGGAGATGCGCTGGGATGTTCAGGGATGCTCAGGAATTCACTGGGGATGCACTGGGAGGCTCAGGGATGTCCAGGAATGCTCAGGAATTCACTGGGGATGCTCCGAGGGTGCCCCTGAGCGAGGCAGGAGCCCTGGCAGGACCTGCTCCCCTGGGGAAGCCCTGGGTCTCAGCTGTGCCCTGTCCCTCCTCTCTCCCCTGCTCAAACCCGTTTTGCTGCCGCCCCCAGATCCGCTACAAGGAGGAGTTCGAGAAGAACAAAGGGAAGGGTTTCAGCGTGGTGGCCGACACCCCCGAGCTGCAGAGGATCAAGAAGACTCAGGATCAGATCAGCAACGTGAGTGGCCTCTCGTCCCTGCTGTGACACCGCCGTGACCTCCATGGGGAGAAGGGAGGGGACAGCTGCTGACAAACAGCGCCGGGGTCACAGGTTCCTGCAGTCCTGGCACAAATCAGCCTCTGTGAGGAGGAGAGGGAGGCTGATCCGGTGACCAGAATCTGATTTTTATCGTGGGATACAAATGGTTATAGTAATTAGGCATTAATAGTGATTTTAGGGAGATTTCCATAGTAATTTTAGGGAGATGTCATAGTGATTTTAGGGAAATTTCATAGTGATTTTAGGGAGATGTCATAGTGATTTTAGGGAGATTTCATAGTGGTTTTAGGGAGATTTCATAGTAATTTTAGGGAGACTTAATAGTAATTTTAGGGAGATTTAATAGTAATTTTAGGGAAATTTAATAGTAATTTTAAGGAGATTTCATAGTAATTTTAGGGAGATTTCATAGTAATTTTAGAGAGACTATTCATTATTTAATAGTAATTTTAGGGAGACTATTCATTACTTAATAGTAATTTTAGGGACACTGCTGTTTACTTAATAATAATTTTAGGGAGACCATTCATTACTTAATAGTCATTTTAGGGAGACAATTACTTAATATTCATTTTAGAGAAGGGGTTTGCAATGCAGGGAGATGGTGCCACAACAGGAGCTCACACAAAAACCTAGGGGGATTTTTATTCCCTCTTTTTCCGATCCCATTGTGCAGCTCCCAGCCATCCCCAGGATGTGATGGATTCACCAGACCCCAGGCAGGGAATGGGATCCGAGCTGGAGGGTTCTCCCTGGGGCAGCTCTGAGCTGGCAGCTTCACTGGGGCTGGGTTTGGGGCGGATCCGGGGCGGTTTGGGGACATGAAATGACAGCACAGAGCTGCCTGGTGGCCCTGCCCTGCCCCTCACCCTCTGCCAGCATTTCCAGCACTTCCCGTGCCTGGCTGCCAGCCTGGGTGGCCGTGACCCACTTAGGGAGACGCAGCCCCCAGCGCTGTCCCTAGGGCCAGGGGAGGTGGGGCTAGCCCGGCCCTGCCCCAGAACGGCCTCAGGGGTGGGGACAGGTGGGGAAAACCCCTGGGAATGGGGCTGGGCACGGCCTGAGCCCCTTCTGGGGCTGCTCCTGCTCCTGGGGCTGTTCCTGAGCCCATCCTGGGGCTATCCCTGTTCCTGTTCTTGTTCCTGGGGCTGTTTCTGCTCCTGTTTTTTGTTCTGGAGCTGTCCCTGATCCTCAACCTGTCCTGGAGCTGTCTCTGCTCCTGGGGCTGTTCCCCTCATCCTGAACCAGTCCTGGGGCTGTTCCTGGGGCTGTTTCTGCTCCTGGGGCTGTTCCCCTCATCCTGAACCAGTCCTGGGGCTGTTCCTGGGGCTGTTTCTGCTCCTGGGGCTGTTCTTGGGGCTGTTCCTGCTCCTGAGGCTGTTCCTGCTCCTGTCCTTGTTCCTGGGGCTGTTCCTGAGCCCATCCTGGGGGCTGTTCCTGAGGCTGTCCCTGTTCCCAAATCTGTCCTAGGGCTGTTCCTGGGGCTGTCCCTGCTCCTGGGGCTGATCCTGATGTTCCCAAGGCTCTTCCCGAGGCTGTCCCTGATCCCAAGGCTGTCCCTGTCCCTGGGCTGTCCCAGCCTCCCGGGGTCCCCAGGTGCTGCCCCCGGGGCTCTCTCTGCTCCAGCCGTGCCCAGCTCCCAGTGCCCTCCAGTCCATCACTGTTTAACCAGGGCACATTCCCAGGCCCCTGCTGCTTCTTGGTGGGAATGCACTCATTAACAGCAAGGAGTTAATTGGTAATTTTTGCCCTCCCACCCCCGTGGTTGGGTTAACCCTTCCCTCCTGTGTCCCCCCAGACTGGGGGTTGCACACCAGAATTCCTAAAGGAGATTTTGCTCCCGTTTTCCCGTGGTTTGGGAGGTGCATCTGGGGTCAATCCCATCCTGAAACAATTCCTCACCCCACCCACAGGGCATGGAAAGCTCCTCCTGTCCTGTCCCGTGTGTGCCTGGAGCTGCTCTGAGCAGGGGGGGTGGGAAGGAGCACCCGGGATTTGCTGGGGTGCCAAAAAGAGCCGAGCTGGGATGAGGGGAAGGATCCAGAACCCTTCAGGCTGGAAAAGCATCGAGTCCATGAACCCAGCACTGCCTCACCAGCAGCCCATGGGCTTTTAACCCTTCCAGGGACGCTGACTCCCTTTTCTGAAGGAATTCTCCCTCATTTCCAATCCGAACCTGCCCCGAGGCCGTTTCCTTGTCCCAGCCCCCTTTCCCTGGGCGGAGCTGCTGCAGCAGGGCCGAGCTCTGAGCTGTGCCCCCCCCCATTGCAGATCAAGTACCACGAGGAGTTCGAGCGGAGCCGGATGGGGCCCAGCCCCAGCGAGGGCTCGGAGCCGGAGCGCCGCAATTCCCCGGAGAGCGGCGCCTACCGGAGAGCGGAGCAGCAGCAGCAGCACGGCCAACCCGGAGCCACAGGTGGGGTGGGGACAGCCCCGGGGCTCCTCGGCATCCCCCACATCCCAAAATCACAGTGCGGGATCCGCCCAAAGCCCAGTGGAGGATCCACTCAAATCCCAGTTCATGGATCCACCCAAGTCCCAGTGCAGGATCCCCCCAAATCCCAGGGCAGGATCCACCCTTCCCTCCACATCCCAGTGCAGGATCCCCCCAAATCCCAGGGCAGGATCCACCCTTCCCTCCACATCCCAGTGCAGGATCCCCCCAAATCCCAGGGCAGGATCCACCCTTCCCTCCACATCCCAGTGCAGGATCCATGCACATCCCAGTGTAGGATCCACCCAAATCCCAGTTCATGGATCCGCTCGAATCCCAGTGCAGGATCCATCCTTCCCTCCACATCCCAGTGCAGAATCCCCCCAAATCCCAGTGCAGGATCCACTCAAATCCCAGTTCATGGATCTATCCTTCCCTCCACATCCTAGGGCAGGATCCCTCCAAATCCCAGTCAATGGATCCAGCCACGTCCCAGTACATGGATCCACCCAAATCCCAGTTCATGGAGCCACTCAAATCTCAGTGCAGGATCCATCCTTCCCTCCACATCCCAGTGCAGGATCTGCCCACATCCCCGTTCATGGATCCACCCAAATCCCAGTTCATGGATCCACTGACATCCCAGGGCAGGATCCACCCAAATCCCAGTGTAGGATCCATCCTTCCCTCCAAATCCCAGGGCAGGATCCATCCTTCCTCCACATCCTAGCGTAGGATTCTTCCAAATCCCAGTGAATGGATCCAGCCAAATCCCAGTGCAGGATCCAGCCACATCCCAGTGCAGAATTCATCCTTCCCTCCCCATCCCAGTTCAGGATCCCCTGTCCCTCCCCATCCCAGTTCACCCCTCTGTCCCTCCCCAGTTTACCAGCAGCAGCAGCAGCAGCAGCCGCCTCCATCCCAGTCCTACGGCTACAAGGAGCCAACTCCGGTCTCCTCACAGCGCAACGCCCCGGCCGGAGGGGGGGTGAGTTCAGCCCAGCCCCCCAAATCCCCCACCCTGGGGATCCCTGTGCTCCCTCAGCCCCCCAATTCCCACCCCAGGGATCCCTCTGCTCCCTCAGCCCCAGGATGAGCCGTTTTGGGAGGGTTGGATGCTCAGGTTTGGGGTGTTGGGCGGTTGGGGTTGGATGCTCGGTTTGGGGGGTTGGATGCTCGGTTTGGGCACTGAGAGCCACTCAGATTCAGCTCCCAGCCTGTCCCCAGGGAGGGGCTGTGCCAGTGACCTTCATGTCCCCTGGGTCTGTAACAGTGACCCCCGTGTCCTCTGGGGCTGTGACAGTGACCATCCCCACGTCCCCTGGCGCTGTGACAATGTCCCCGTGTCCCCACAGAAGCGTTTCCGTGCCGTCTATGACTACAACGCGGCGGACGAGGACGAGGTGTCCTTCCAGGACGGGGACACCATCATCAACGTGCAGCAGATCGATGACGGCTGGATGTACGGCACGGTGGAGCGCACGGGGGACACGGGCATGCTCCCGGCCAACTACGTGGAGGCCATCTGAGCCCAGTGACGCGGCCCTGCCCTGTGTCCCCTCCCCGTGGCTGCGGCTCTTGTCCCCTCCCCGCCCACTCCGCCCTTCGAGCCGTGTCTCCTCCGGTTTCGGGGCCGTGCGGGGTGGGGATCAAAGCTCCAGGGCATTTCTCCTCCTGTCCCCTCTGTCCCTCCTGTCCTGCCCTCCCGGCCACCGGGATGCCAGGAAAGGGCGGGAGAGGCCACCTTAGGACCAAATTCCTGCTGTGGGGTGGGGAAAGCGAGGGGGGCTCACCCTGGGCTCGGGGTGGGCTGGCAGCTCCCCCTGCTCGGCCCAGCTCTGGCTCATCCTGCTCCTGGCTGCCCTCAATCCTCACTCCCCTCAGTGCCCAGGGCAGGAAAGGTTTGAGCTCAAATCTCCAACCAAACCTCTCTGCTCTGGCTGCTCCTGACTTGGGCTGGGCTGTCCTGAGCCCTCCGGTGCAGGAGCAGCCCTGGGGCTTGTCCTGGCTGGAGGGCTGGGCTGGGCTGAGGCCTTTGGAGCTGGGATGAGCCCCCCCAGATTGGGATCAGCCCCCCAGGCTGGGATCAGCCCCCTTCAGAGCTCCAGCTCACTCTGGGGGTCCCCTGGAGGAGCTTTTTCCCCCCACCCAGAATTTTCCTGCTTTTCTCCTCCTCCTGCTGCTGCTGCTGAGTGCTGCCACCCCTCTGGGCCCATCCCGGGTCACTGTCCCCTGGGTGCTGTGACACCCCCAGCCACCCCACACCTCTCATTCCCAGCGCTGGTGGCAGCTCTTTGGGACCACTTTGGGATTGTGTCACGGACCAAAACGTCAGAGCACGTCCCTGTCCCCTTTCTCCTCCGGGCTCCAGAGCTCCTGGGGGGGATCAGGGTTGGGTTAAACTGGAACTGGGCAGGGAGGGAGGAGCAGAGACCTCCAGAGGGTTCCGGGAGCAGGACCTGGGACAGTGGGGTGTCCCCATACCAGGACTTGGGGACAGTGGGGGTGTCCCCCTGCCCGGAGCGCTGTGGGGCCAGGAGGCTCCCAGGGGGAAGCTCCACCTTCGTTATTCCCACAGGAAAATCGGGAATAAGGGACCAAAGCAGCTGAGTGAGACATTCCTTGGGCCACCTCCCTTCCTCGGGGGTTGGGATTGGGGGCAGAGTCAACGCTGGGAAAAGGGAATTGTGGCTGCAGTGGGATTGGGGACGGGGATTTGGGGTGACAGCGGGGCAGGAGCAGCCAGGATGGGCTGCCCGGGGTGGGAATCCCAGCTGGTGCTAAAACAGGGAGCACAAGGGCAGGGGGAGCCTCCTCTCCCTGCTGAATCCTCTTCTTAATCACGTTCTTGTCTGGGAATGGCGGGGGGGAGCCTCAATGTGAATAAACCCTTTTTTAATGGACCAAATAACACAGGAAATTCCCTTTTGGGATACAGATCTTTTTTTAATCCTCCCTCAAAACCATTGTCCCTAAATTCTCCCCTCCCATGCTCCTTTCACCCCCGCCATGGGAAACAAACCTCTTACTGCTTGATTTCTGCCTTTTCTCTCAACTTTATGCACTTTTTTGCCTTTTTTTTCATAGCTGAAAAGCACCTAAACCTGTATTTAAAATAAATAAATAAATAAATGAGTTAAAGAAAAAAAAGAAATTACAAGGAAGAAGAACAATTAGAAAGCTGAATAATTGCTTCTCATCACGTGTAAAATAGACCTCATCCATCCCAGCTTCCCTGGTTGTGTCTCAGTGCTGAGCTTAGAACGTGTTTTCCTCGGGATCCGTCGCTTAATTGGGGTTTTGTCCTTGTGTCCTCCTTCCTGGGTTGAGCACCCACCTGTAAAAAAAAAAAAAATTACAAAATTATTTGGCCTTTTTATCCAAAAAAAAAAAAGACAGAAAACGAAAACCCACGGAATGGAACAACCCGACCATCGATTCTCTTGCTGGTTTACTCGGATTGAAAATAAAAGTTTAATTTTTACCTGCTGATTGTGCTGGCTTTGATTATGGCCACTTTTCTGGCCATTTTTCCTGCTTGGTTTTGGGACAAGGGGAGGCTTCCAGAGCTGGGGTTTGGGACACACCTGGGGACCCTCCTGGGCTGCAGCTCCTGGGCTCATCCCCTGCCTTTGGACAGCCCAGGGGTGTTTTGGAGCCCCCCCTCAGCCGAGGGCTTTCCTTGGAGCCCTGGGAATGCAGGTGTGGGAATTCCAGCGGGGTTTAATGAACATCTGGCGGGTGTCTTGGGACGGATGTTGTTTATCAACAGCTCAAAAAGCGAAGAGAACAAAGCGGCGGTGCCAGGGAAGGCCAAGGGCGGTGCTGGGGCACCCCAGCAGCACCAGCCAAGGTGACTTCAGGGTGGGGGCCGCGCTCATTTTCTCATTTTTCCCGGCTTTGCCTAAAGGATGGGATGGGGGCTCATCCCCGTGGGCATCCCCTGAAGTGAGGAGCGGGGACAGAACAACCCCCGCGGGGACAGACGGCCCCGGGCGCCAGGGCTGGGCCGAGCCCGGCTGCCCGCCGGGGTTTATCCCTTGATCTCCCGCAGGAAAAGCGGCTCCATCAGCTCCGGCATCGTCTGTGCATCCTGAGCGGAGCGGGGAGGGGAGGACGCGGGGGCGGCTCTGCCCAGCAGCGCTGCCCGGAGCCCCGCAGCCCCCGCCGCCTCCTCCTCCCTCCCTCGCCATGCTGGACATTTTCATCCTGATGTTTTTCGCCATCATCGGCCTGGTGGTCCTGTCCTACATCATTTACATGCTCTAAGGAGCCGCCGCCGCCGAAGATGCGGCTCAGCAGTGGCCTCGCCCACCGAGCGGCGGCCAGGTGAGCTCCGAGCCCCTCCAGGTGCGAGTTTCGGGGGAGGATTGTGCCGGGAGGGGAGCAGGGGGCAGTTTGGGGGTCGGTGCTGTTGGATTTGGGAGGGATTTTCCAGCCCAGGCCGTTCAGCCCCGGGCTCTGCGCAGCTGCTGCCGGGTTTATTGGCAAAGCCGCTCCTGCAGCACGGCCCGGTGGCTTTTGTTCCCGAGCTGGGGGAAATGGAGCAGCTCGGGGAGAAACCGGGCGGGATCCCGGCTGCGTCATCCTCCGGAGCCAAAGGAGCCGCCCGGGGCCGGGGGCGGCTGCTCCCGCACGGAGCTGCTCCGTTCCCACTCCTCTCACACGGAGCTGCTCCATCCATCCCCGGTTCTCCCGCACGGAGCTGCTCCATCCTCCTGTTCTCCGCAGTTCCAGGCCCGGCTCTCTCACACCGGCCTCTCCTTTCTCCTTCTCTCCCGCAGCCTCCGCCCGGTGCGCGTCCCTCGGAGCCTTCTGGAACAGCGTTAACCTCTGCGAGCCCAGCACGGAGCGCGGAGCGGTCACGGAGCCGGGAACGGGAATGGGGGGACACGGGAGGGGGCTCCGAGGGGCTGTCCCGCTGCCGGGACCCGGCTAATCCCCCTGTCAGGACCCGTGTCCCTCCCGCTGCCGGGACCTGGGATGCTCCCGGTGACGCACGCGCTGTCCCCAGGGGGATGAGAAGGATCCTGTCCCCCCCATTTTGTGTCCTGTCCCCTCGGTCCGAGGCCGCTCGTCTGGGCTTAATTTTAGGAAGAGGCTTCTATTTTTGATGAGCGATGTTCAGGGAGTGGAATAAAGAGGAATGACACGGGAGAGGGGAGATGGCTCTGGTGTCACTGCGGGGATGGGGGTGGGGGACACGCGGCTCCAGGGACAAACCCCGGGAGGGCAGAGGGATCCAGGGCATCCCGGGAATGCCAGAGATCGGAAATCCAGCCTGAGGCACCTCAGCATGAGTGGCTGTCCCTGGGGAGGGGTCTCCACCAGCCTGTCCCCTCCCTGAATGTCCCCACCCCTCACTCGAGTCCCTCTCTGGTGTTAGGGAAAGCTCCAGGAGGCCTTGGATAGGAAAAGGAAGGCTTTTAGCACAATGGAAATTTCTGTGGGATGGAAAGAACATTTCAGAGCTTTGTTTTTCCTCCACTTGGAGATGCCTGGGGAGGTGTTTGGGGCATCAGGAGGATTTTTCCTGTCCTGTTTTGAAGCCCTGCATCCATCCCTGCTCTCCCACTGCCACTCACGGGAAATGACTGAAAGTTTCACCCTCCTAGAAGGCAAAATTTTCACCTTCCTGTGTCTCACAGAGTTTTATTTTTTTTTTTAAGCAATAAACACCTGAAATATCCATAATGGGGAGAACTTTGTGCCCTTTCAGCTGTCCCTGGAAGCTCCACACAAGCGTGTGAGAGAACAGGATCCAGGGAGAGCAGGGGGCCAGGAAATGCAGGAATGGGCAGCTGTGACTTCCAGGAGAGGGAAAAAGAGAGAGATTTCAGAGCCTGGGAATGCTGGATGTGGTCAGGGCTGCCAGCTGAATGCTCCACACTGCAATTTCCTGCCAGTAAAACTCCCGAGAGAAACTCCAGGCTGGGGATTTCACCCCGGGGCGTTCCTGGAGCCTCCCTCTCGCTGAGTCCCCGAGGTGAGGAAACGCTGCTCCCTCTCTCCAGCACCAAATATAGCCGGGAATCAGGAGCCTGAAATATTCCGGGAGGAATTTCTGCAGGCACAAGTCGTGTTCTCAACAACCTCCCCTCCCTCAGGCCGCGTGTGGAGCCGACATCTGCAGGGATGAGGGCAGAGTGAGTAAAGAGGAATGTGAGGAATGGAAACTCAGCTGAGTGTGAAACCAGGAACGATCCTTTCCTCTGACTCCCAGGCCTCACAGAGCTGCCAGCTCGGCAGCGAAATCCCTTCCTGCAGGCCCCAGCTCCGTGCTGGAAGGTGGGGAGGGGTGGCAAAAGGGAGCCAGGGCAGGAGAGGGGTTTGCAGGCAGCCAAAGGGGCACGGAGGGCAGGGACACATCTCAGGCTGCAGCCAGGATCCAGCCCTGCCGCCCTGGCATGGGGGATTTGCTCCTGGCTCTGGCTTTTACCCACTCGCCACTGCAGCTGTCAAAATTTGGCAGCAAAAGGAAAATCACCCTTTCCTCGAGTCCCTCCATCCCAGCTTGTCTGGACCTGGATCCTGTCAGTGTTTGAGCTGCTCCAAGGGGAGCTGGAAAAGGAGGGAGCAGGGCTGGTGGCATTTCCCAGATCACCCCAAAATGGGCAAGGAAGTGGGACTGGGCTTCACTTCTTTGGGAAGGAAAGTGCTGTTTGATGGAAATGTGACAAAAAACTGCCACCAAACATCCCTGAAGTGTCCCAGGCCAGCCTGGACAGGGCTTGGAGCACCGTGGGACAGGAGTGGCACGGGATGGGCTTTAATGTCCCTTCCAAGCACTCCCTGAGGCGCTGGGAGTGAGCAGTTAATGACAATTAATAAAGCCATCAATAATTCACCAAGAGCAGCGCCGAGCTGACATTCCAGCCCCGCCGGCTGCTCCAGGGAATCAAAGAGCTCCCTTTTCCCTTTTCCCCTGGCTGAGCTCTCATAAAGGCCCCCCTTGTGCCCGGCTGGAATTTCTGGCTGCTCCTGGCCGGGAATGACCCGGGACACGGCGGGACAGGGACACACAGAGGGCCGGGCTCTGCTCCCTTCTCCTGCTCCCATCCGCTGGAATTATCGATCGGGAGCGGCTTCTGAGGATAAAGGGACAGACAAGGACCCGGGCTGGAGATCCCTGGTGGCGTTTTCCCGTTCTCACATCGCGGCTGTTTTCTCCTCACATTTCGGGTTCACTCCAGACACGTTCGGTTCCCGGAGTGGAAAGCGGAGCCTGGAATTTCTCTCCTTTCAGAAATCACGCGTTGCAGCGCACTTAAAACGTCACCTTCGAGCAGCCAGAGGGGAAAAAAAAAAGGGATGTTCCCAGCGTTTTCCAGCCGCTGGGAAGGTTTCACCTCTGCCATCTACCGGCACCACCGCCAACGATGTCCCGGAGGCGGATCCTGCCCGGAATTGTGGATTCCACAAGCGCCGCCAGGATTTTGGGCACTCAAACTTTGCCGAGCTGCTCCCAGGTGGCAGCTGGTGGGAGCAGGTGGGGACAGCTGACACAAATCGGTCCCGCTGCAGCTGTTCCCAAAACTCCCGAGCTAAATGGGGGAAAGCTGGTGCGAGGGAAGGTTTGGGAAGGGAATATTCGGGTGGGGAAAGCGGCTCTTCAGGAACCTGGAGGCTGCAAACAGCACAGAGGGTGTGAGTGCCTTTTATTGCCATCACAGGGGTTGGTCTGGAAGGCAACGGAGCAGAAAATCAAACCCTTCTCTGAGCAGCAAACATTTATCAATTTAAATATTTAAATTTAAATTTATCCATTTAATGAACCAGTGTTCTAATTTAATGTGTTTAAATGGGTGTCTTCAACTTGGCTAAATCCTAAAACACTTCAACCTGGGGCAGGGGGAGAGATTTGAAGTTCCTTTTGCTTTCTAAAACCTGGAGATTGAGAGGAAGAAATGCCTTGGTTGATCAAAGCACTGGAATTGCTTTCAGAAATCACCTTTCCCTAAAGCTGAATGGACAAACCATGGAGCATTTCTGGCACAGAGCCTGAGTCAGAGACCTTGGCAAGCTGGAAAAAATGCAGCTCCTCAAATCCCATCCCTCCCTTTCTCCTCAGATTCCCAAGAGAAAACAAATGTAAGAGCTCAGAATGTTTTGGGTTCTGGGCTAAGACAACACGAGCTTCACTTGGTGTCTGCACATCAGCTATGGAAACCATGTCATATTTATTGTGTGTGCAAACATGCACAGTGGGAAAAGAATGCAGTTTGTGTTCCCAGCCCTCTTCCCTGGAGGAGCAGAGTGGATGGAATTCCACTCCCCAAGCCCTCCATGAGCTCACTCAGCTGGCCTGGCACGGATGGGCCCAACTTCTGCCACCCCAGCTCCTACTGGGATGGGAAATTCAGAAATAATCTGAGACTTCTCTGCAAAAGTTCAAAGGAAAAGAAAGAAGAATCCAGCAGGGACAGGGGAGGGCTCCGTGGAGCTCAGGAGGTGCTGCTGGTGCTGCCCATGGCCAGGTAGAGGATTTCCTTGTGGAAGTTGGCCTGTGCGTTCATCAGGTGGAACAGGTTCAGGAAGCTGCTGTCCTCCTCATCCCTCTCCCCTGGCAGGGCACAGAAAAGGAGTGAAATGAAGGAATTCACCCAGTGAAGCTCAGGACGTGAATCCCCCTGAGGCAGAGCTCTCAGCAGAGGGAGGCAGCAGCCTGAGCTTCTGCTGGGTTTATCCTCTGCCCATGGTAGCACAGGAGGAGCTGAGCTCAGCCTGAGTTTAGTGCTGGGTTTATCCTCTGCCCATGGCAGCACAGGAGGAGCTCTCCCAGACTCTTTCCAGCCTGTCCTGGGACAGACAGGAACAATTGTGAGCCAAGGAGCTGGGCTAGGCCAAGCTGAGCTGGGTGTTTCTCACTCCAGCTCAGCTCCACCATTGTCCCTGAGGCTCCAGCAGGGCTGAGCACAGGCAGCAGCTGCAGCTGGTGCAGCTTTAGGCTCAGCCCAAAAGGGACTTTGGGCCCAGCTTTGTGGTGGGACAGATTTTAAACCACTGTTGGTTTCAGCATCCATGGCACTAGGAATCCTTTAAAAATGTAGTAATTTAAAATAAGTTTAAAATTAATAATAATAATAGCAATAGTAATAACAATAACAATAAATAATAAAATACAATAATATATAATAGTAAAATTAATATATAAGAAATAATATGATATAGTAGTATAATAATATAAATTATTATTTCTAATAATTGAATAAATATAATAATGATATCTAGAATAAATATATAATTATATATAATATTATATGATTATATATAATAATAAAAATATAGAGTATATAATAATAATAAAATAATTTTAATATTTCTTCCCAACTATGACACTTGCTTGGTTATTTTTGTTGCCCAGAGCAGCTGGGGCTGCCGCTGGATCCCTGGCAGTGCCCAAGGCCAGGTTGGGCAGGGCTTGGAGCAGCCTGGGACAGTGGGAGGTGTCCCTGCCATGGCAGGGGTGGCACTGGGTGAACTTTAAGGTCCCTTCCCACCCAAACCATTCTGAAACTCTGGAGATGTGTGATTTGATGTTCTCAAACCCTTACCAGCCAGCACTGCCTGCAGCATGTCCATGAGCATGCGGGCAAAGGAGTTCTCCAGGCACTGCAGGAAGTTGTTCCTCTCCCAGGGAGTGCTGAAAACCTTGCAGACCTTCTGCATCATCTTCACTGCCCAGTCCATGCAGTACAGGTCCTTCTCACACACCTGGAGGGCAGGGGAAGGATTTAAAGCACAGTTTTTATGGTGCAAGATCAAATCTCAGCATTCGCCGCTGGTTCTGGATCAGTTGTGCCAAGGCCTGGAAGATCTGGGGTTGTGATAAGGACACAGAGGTTGTTCTTCCTTGCACAAAGGGAATTCTGAACCTGTGGAAACCCTCCCTGATGGGGAGACCTCTAAAATCTTCTGTGACAGGATTGAGAGATGAACAGGACTTTTGGTTTTTCCGATCTTCAGGTTGCTGTTTATTTTTCTTTTATCAGCAGTTCAGCACTCAGCATCAGAAAGGTCACCAGACACACAGGTTCAAGGTCTTTTAAAGCTGTTTTGTCCAATTAACTCTTAGAACGTATTTTATTTCTACCTTTCTACCAATAATTACTTGTCTGTTCATGCAGCATCTGCATTGCAGCTCTTTCACTGCCACCAACACTGCAGAAAATGGAGCAGATGAGGAACAAGGAGATCAGACAAGGCCCAAAATCCTCCATCTTGTCTCCTATCCACCTCCATACTAAAAACCCCAAACTCTTCAGTTTTTCACCCCGTGACAAACTATCTACTATCTATTTCACACACAGAAAATTCCAATTAATCCCGAAGTCTTGGAAGTTTTCTCCACAGATGAAGGTTAAAAGCAGTGTTCTCCTGGGGCTCAGGACTTCTCAGGACGGGCAGAGAAATATTCCCTGTGCCCTGGGTTCCAGCATGACCCTTTTGCTGGTGGGGCTTCTCCTCCTCAGGGATGTGCTGGACAGGGAGCAGAGAGGTGGAAGAGCTTTTCTTACAGGAAAAAGGAAATAGAGTTAATGAGGAAAAAAGTATAAATAAAAGATGAAAAATTGTTTTCAATCCCATAAATTAAAGACCAGACCTGCCCGCCTTGAGCAAGGGCTGCCCCAGATTGGGCTAGGTGGGATGTCTGCCTCAAATCTCCTTTCAGCTGCTGTTTGCCTTAAAATTGACTTTTTGCACCTTGCAATGGAGTGGTTTTGGTTCCATGGCACAAGGACCTGGAGGAGGGTGCAGCTCCCATCACAAGTGTAAATCCCAAACCCAGCTCCTGGCTTCATTTATTCCTGGTGTGTGGGGGAAAACTTTTCCAGCCCGAGGCAGCAAATGTGGGGCAGAGAGGCTGAGCTGTACTCACCAGAACCATGAAGACCATGAGCCTGGCCAGCTCCACAGCTCTGCCATTCACAGCTTTGCTGGCCATGAAGGTGAAGCAGATGCTGTTCCCACTGAGGAGCAGCAGCCGAGCGTTGTTCTCCATCAGCCACTCCTGGGGAACCACTTCAGAACGGGGGAGAGAGGGTTTCAGTCACCTGAAATTTTCTATAAATCCGTTTCCATTGTGCGGAAATGGATTTACAGAAAATTCTCAGAGCTTGACAGGTTTACATAGTGTGTGTTTGGGTGTAATCTTTGAGATAAGAAATGTTAACTTAGAAATGCTATAAAATAAGATAGATATTGTTGAGAGAGAAATAGAGCTAGAAATAAGTTTTAAAGGATGGTCTTATAAATAAGACTAGATATTTTAGAGAAATAGAACTATGAAAGATGTATTGTACTAAGACCTAAAGGAGTAATTTTAGATAATTTGCTTTAAGACATTTACAACATAGTGTGACTAAAGCTGATAGGGTAAAAAACACTAATGGTGTGTTGTAATTAAGAAATAGATTCTGATTGTGATAGCATGAATTATAACATCTGTATTGTCTCACCCTTCTCATGAAAGTAAAAATAGAATAAAAGTTTTTAAAACACCTCTCAGTTGCCCCATTTCTGGGTCAGAAAAGGGTGAAGTCCAACAACCTCTGAGCAGAAAGGGAGCAGTGAAATTGCACCAATAATCCCTACCAGTCATGGTCAGAGCTCTCCACACCAACGCTGGGACACAACCTCAGCCAAAACTCTCAGTGCAGCTGGTAAAAATGCTCAGGAGAATTTTGCCTGAGCAAATTCATGTTTGGACAGTGTTTCCTGAATAATTCAAGGCAAGATTTGAGTTTTAAAGGTCTGCATGGGTTCTTAAAAGATTTCTCCATGGGGAAAGACAGCCTGGATGTGTAAAACAAACTGGGTTTGTCTCAGCCCAGCCTGGCTTCCCAGTGTGATGACTTTTCCAGCTAAGCCACGGCTACTGAGAGGAATTTTGCAGCACACAGCTGCCTTTGGAGGATGTGAGGATCCATAATCCCAGGGATTAATGATAAAGGCAAAAACACACCTGACAGCTCATCCACAAGACTGATAACATCATCTGCTGTCCATTCTCTAGCTTCTGTACCATACAGCAGCTTAATTGCATCAGCTAAACCCTTCAGACTGGTCTCATCTGTTGGTCCTTCTATCATTTTCTGCCAGACCACGTGTCCTGGGTGATATATCAATCACAACTGCTGGTAAGTGACAGTTTTTAAACAAGAAAGGTGCTAAACTGAGCCTCACAGCAGAGGTAGAGGAGAGGAATTCAGGTGACACCATTGAGGCTTTGTGATTATTTTCCATCTGTCATTTCAGCAGGGACAGTGAGTCAAACTTAAAGAAACTCAGTTTTAATAATTAAGTGAGAAAATGTGTTTTCCTGCAGGGAAATGCGTGCATTTTTGAGATGGATTTGAGTCTCCCCAGGCAGGGAGAATAGAGGAACAGAGGTGTAATTTAATTTCTTCATTGAATTGTAACTTATATAAATTATACACACAAACACACATGTATTTTCTGTATGTTAGTGATGCCTGGTTGAGCAGAACAATTTTTTCCCAGGCAATGCAATGGCTCCAATGGCTTCAGATGGGCAGAGGGCAGGCTCAGATTGGGGCTTGGGAAGGAATTCCTTCCCTTCCTTCCTCACGGGAGGATCCTGTGAGGGTGGTGAGGGGCTGCAATGGATTTCCCAGAGCAGCTGTGGCTGCCCCATCCCTGGCAATGTCCCAGGCCAGCCTGGATGAGGTTTGGAGCACCCCACACTGGTTTGGGACAGTGGGAGGTGTCCCTGCCCATGACAGAGGTGGCACCGGATGAACTTTAACATCCCTTCCACCCCAACCCATTCCACAACTCCACGATTCCAGCACAATCCCATTTTTTGGGCTTTCCCGGCAGAAGATCTCCTGCCGGGAGTGCAGCCTTTGCTCACCATCGCGGGAGGACACGGGCCCGAAGATGATGTAGAGCAGGCGGGCCTGGTTCACCATGGGCCAGGGCTTGAGGATGCGGGTGAGCCAGAAGGCGGAGTCGCTGCGGCGGCTGCCGGGCGACAGCAGCACCCCCCGGCAGAACAGGCGGATCCGCAGCTCCAGCCTCCGGGCACTGCCTGGAAAACCGGCCGGGATCAGCAATTCCCCGGCCTGGATCCCTACAAAGCACAGCTTCTTCGTAGGGAGGGAAAGGGGAGTTTTGTAAGGTGTTTCATTCGGGTTTTGTCTCTTGCTTCCTGAGTTTGGGGGTTTTGCCCTAATTCAGGTGGTGGAATATGTGGGTGCATCCTCTGGGGTTTGGTTTCTGGGGTTTGGCAATGGGAGGAAGGGTGATGTGGATGGAATGTTCCTCAGAAATTATCAAAACAGTCAAAACAATCCCTTGTTCTGGCGAGCAAGTGATCAAAACAATTTCTCCCTGGAGAAATTCTCAAGGGGAATGGGAGAAATGGGAGAATTTCTTGAGAGGCATTAGCCCCATCAGTGCTGGGGTTCAGAAAAGTGAAACCTCACTTTTTACTGCTTCATTTTATTCCCAATTTTTATCTCTAATTCCTCTCCCATCGACTTCATTGTTGGAGGGTCGGAAAGACTCAAATCCACAATTGGTGTGTAGACACAAGTGATGCTTTGGATTGATAATGGGATGATTTAAAATCCCTAAAGACCTCTCAAAACAGGTAATTTCAGACACATGAAATTTTCTCTTTCTTGGGGAGAGAGAGAGAGAATTTCCCTCTGCTCTTGGGGAGGAGTGTCCCTCAGGTGAAGCCCAGAACTGCCGGAGATGCCCACAGAACCCCCAGCAGAGTCATGAGACAAAACCACCCTGAATCCCACAACCAAGAGCCATTTCCTGGCTGGCAGTTTTGGGGTTTTGGGGCTAAACTGGCATTTTTTTGGGATTTTTGGGGCTGCTCGGGGTTACCTGGTTTGCTGCTGACAACTGTCTGCACCTTCCGGGCCAAATTGCTGAACTCCCAGAGGAAGTTGAACACCCGGTGGCACTCGAGCTCATCCCAGCCCGCGGTCAGGATCTGGAGGGGAGGGAAAATGGGCTCAAAATGAGGAGGTTGAGCAGAAATTCCGTTCCCAATGCCAGCGGTCCCAGCAGATAAACACGATTTTACCTGCAGTCTCTCAGGAGAGCGAGGGAAGGGTCATACCTGAGTGGAGGTGCTTAAGGACTTGGACTAAAATTGGCCAGAAAATAAAATTTCTAACATGATTTGAAGCATTAGAAAGCTGGGATTTATCAGCCTGATGCCTCCCAGAAATCAAAAACTGCTGAGAGTGTCCCAAAATCTGATTTGTGGCTGTGATGTGGAAGGGATTTGCTACAAAATGTCCCAGTATTAATAATCACCTGCTCTTCTAAGACAGGGTTTTAATTTTTATATTTGGTTTACATTCATTTTAAGCCACCACAAACAGGAAGCATTCTGGCCTTTGTTGTGTGGAGCCATTTCCCTGGAAATTAAAGCATTTCAGCTCTTGACCTGTGAATTTGGGGCTGTGTGATAAAATTCTCCCTTTCTCCCCTGTCTTCTTAGGTAATAAATTGCTAATTAAAAAAAACCCAGACTGGCTGGGAGTGAAATCCAGGCCAAGAAATCCTCAGCAGTCAAATCAGCAACTTCCAGCACCAGAAAGAAAACCCAGAGAACTGTGTGAATAAACACCCCAAACCACTCCAAAAAAAAAACCAGTTTATACTTTAAAAAATCTTTCAAAGCACAGGTTAATTTAGAAAAATGACTGAATTTTCTTTTTTTATTAATTTTACTTGCCTTGTGTGCATGGGGATACTGTACCTGTAAGAAAACCCCATAGCACTGCAGCCCCAGGCAGTGCAGGGGACTGGCACAACCATTCAGCTTGAAACAGGAGACCTGCAAGTGCAAACAGCAGTGGTTTATCCTAATTAGCCAATTTTTAATTGCTGTGATTGGAAATTTTCTGTGCTCTTCGTGTTCCTCAACTCAGAGAGGTGCAGAAAGGTTCCTTCTTTTTGTGAGTTATGGGACTGTTGTGGAAATGAGTTGTTGGAATGGGTTATGGCAGCTACTTTAGGGTTTGGAGTCAAAACTGGGGTGTACAAAAGGGTTTGGGGAGGAAAACTGCAATTTTTGGGAAGGAAAATCCAAATTTTCAGGGAGGAAACCCCCATTTTTCAGAGAGCAAAACCCAATTTTCAGGGAGGAAAAAAAACCATTTTCAGGGAGGAAACCCCCATTTTTCAGAGAGCAAAACCCAATTTTCAGGGAGGAAAAAACCCAATTTTCAGGGAGCCAAATTCTCATTTTCAGGGAGTCAAAAAATCAAGAGCCAGATGTGGTTAAGGGATAAGGGGTTTTCACCTCAGGAAATATCCTATAAGGATTTTTTTAAGGATCAAGGACTTCACCAAGGTGGAATGCCCCACATTACACACACACCATAGATGGAGTATAAACTTTATAGATTTTATAAATTAGTAGATCTAACAAGGATGCCCCAATGGGAGGTCTGGGTGAATGGGGTGATATTCCCCCCTGGATGGGCCAAATAATTCATGGATATCTCATGGATAATCCATGGAATTCCCCTCTGGATGGACCAAAAAATCCATGGATATCTCATGGATAATCCATGGAATTCCCCCCTGGATGGGCCAAATCTCTAATTTGCAGGATGTGTTCTAGATAGGGCCTTGGTTTCCCAAGAAAATTTAGGATTTTCCAGCCTTTAGGATGTTTGATCTCCTGGCCTAACCTAATACCAGGGCTGAGTTATCAGATTAAGGGATTAGAAGCATGCATGCTAAGAATACTTAGAGTTCTAGAAAGAATATAAATTAAAAAAATATTAAAACAATATCATCATTAATATAAATATTAATATTAAAAATAATAAAATAACATGTTTAAACGAATTTTTAATTTTTAAATAATAATATTTAATTTAAAAAGTAATAAAATCAATATTAATATCATTTAATAATAAGAGTTTTATGAAAGGTATATTAAAAAATAGGCAAACAATTTTTATTTTGCCCTCAGACTTACCCCTGAGAGCACTTTGTGCACATACTTGAGCCTGTCCCTGGTGGGCAGCAGCAGGGTGCACCTCTTGAGCAGCAGCCCTGGGGCAAAAGGGGGCAACACACACAGCTCTGGGGGTGCTCAGACACTGCTGGAGCATCCCCAGGAAAAAAATAAATGTAGGCACAGAGAAAAAGCTGCTGTGAGGAGAGATGTGGGACTCCAGTGGCTCTTCAAAATCTGTTTATTGTGTATGAGATGTTAAAGCAGTTACAGGTTGTGACTGCAGTTATAGGCAAGTTTTCAGGGAGGAAAAACCCCAATTTTCAGGGAGGAAAAGTCCCAATTTTCATGGAAGAAAAAAACAATTTTCATGGAGGAAAAGCCTAATTTTCAGGGAGGAAAACCCCCATTTTCAGGGGAAAAAAAAAACACTTTTCAGGGAGGAAAAACCCCAATTTTCAGGGAGGAAGAAGCCAAATTTTCAGGGAGGAAAAGGCCCAATTTTCATGGAGAAAAAACCCCAATTTTCAGGGAGGAAAAACCTCAATTTTCAGGGAGGAAAAACCCCATTTTCAGGGAGAAAAAAATCCCACTTTTGAGGGAGGAAAAACCCCAATTTTCAGGGAGGAAGAAGCCAAATTTTCAGGGAGGGAGAAGCCAAATTTTCAGGGAGGAAAAAGCCCAATTTCAAAGAAGAAAACCCCCAATTTTCAGGGAGGAAAAAGCCCCACTTTTCAAGGAGGAAGAACCTTTATATATAAATATATATTAATAAATAACAATAAAGAAATAAATATAGTTTTTAATATAGTTATATATATATATATATATATATATAACTTGCCTATACATAACTATAGGCTAGTTATAGACATAACTAGCTGCAGTTATAGGCAAGCTTAAAATTCCTTAATGTAAAACACAGCAGAGGGGGAAATTTATTCCCATGTTTGGGATGTCAGAGTCTGGAGCTCATTATCCTGAGGAACAGCTGGTTGTTGAGCAGAATTTCTTCTCCACTCCTGACAGAAACTGGGTTAACAGCTTGCACTCAAAGCCTTTCACCAGAATAAAAAATATATATACTGCTTGTTAATTAATCAAGGGGCATCCTCTGAAAACTTGGAGTTTCCCAGGGGAAAGAAACAAAAAAAAAAAATTTAAAAAAAGAAATTTTTCTCCACATTAAAAAAAAATCCTAAAAACTCATCTTTTTTTTTTTTTTTCCCCAAGGTCAGAAAGTGGATTTGCTGTGGTTCTGAGGTGACTCTTCCCTGGCTCAGAGCGTGTCAGCATTCCTGCAGACAGCCATCATTTATTCATCAGCCTCAAATCTGCCCCAAAGCTCAGCCAAGTCCATTTTTTATTGACTAGGTCAGGCTTTGGAGAGCACTCCCTGAGGAGCAGCTAACTCAGAGGTTTTGGGACACCCAGAAGAGGCAGAAAACACAGGATTTTTTTTCCATAAATCAGAAATTTTGGGATGCCCAGAACAGGCAGGAAACACAGGATTTTTTTCCCCATAAATCAGAAATTTTGGGATGCCCAGAGAAGGGGGGACACACAGGCTTTTTTCCATAAATCAGAAATTTTGGGATGCCCAGAAGGGGCAGAACAAACAGGGTTTTTCCCCATAAATCAGAAATTTTGGGACACCCAGAAGAGGCAGGAAACACAGGATTTTTTTCCCCATAAATCATAAATTTTGGGACGCCCAGAAGGGGCAGAACAAGCAGGGTTTTTTCCCATAACTCAGAAATTCTGGATGAATTCCAGGCAATTCCTCAGTGCTGGAAGGGATTCTTTTGCTCCTCTATTTTTTTAGCCACACCCTCAACATCCCCCTGTTAATACACACGGCAGGAGAAATATTTGGAGTGAGTTTTGCTCTCACCTAGAGCTCTGTAGTGCTCCAGGATGGAGGCTCCCTCTCTCCTGGCAGGGAGCTCCTGGTGGAAGTCCTGCAGCAGAAGCCGGCGGCTCCCTGATGAGGTGGAGATGTAATTAATGAGGCGGCCGCTGATGGTTTTGGACACCATGCTCAGCATGCTGATGTCCTTCACTGCAAAAGCAAAGCCCAGGACACTCCTAAATCCCCTCTGCAAGGGAAAAAATGCTGATCACCAGTCAATGACTCCTTCTGGCTTCAAAAAACCAGTCAATGACTCCTTCTGCCTTCAAAAGAACAAGGCCAAGAAATAAGATTTATAAATAAAATAGGAATTAATTAATGTTGATCTGCTTTGCCAGCGAACTGGAGTAATTAGAAACTGACAGATCTAAGGAATAATTTTCACATTTGATAGGCAGAAAGCAACTTCAAATAGATTTTCAAATATATATTGGTCAAACATCATTGCGGTTTTGGTCAGTTGTTTTTTCCATACTTAAAAAGCTGAACCTTCAGAGTTGAAGTCACATAACATTATTTTAACTACTTGAAAGTGACAATATTTTAAAAAATAAATAAATTTTTAAAAAATATATGTGGTAATTTTCAGATATTGATGTTTCTGATCAGGTCCTCACCTGAGAGATAATTCAGCACCATTTGGAAGATCTCCAAGGGGAGTGTTTGGAAATCCCCCAGCGCCGACAGAGCCGGGGAATCCCTGCCCGGGGTGTGGCCGGAGCGGCGGCGGCTCCGCCTCTGCTTCTGCCTGGGGACCGAGGTGCCGCTGCTCCCCGCGCTCGAGGTCATTGTCCCCGTGCTCCCATACACCTAACCTGGAGAAAAACAACAAAAAAATATATTAAAATCTGAATTTCTGAGGAGGAAAAATCTCCCAGAATGAGAAAATTACTCCCTTGGAGTGTGTGTGTGTGTGTGTGTGTGTGACATAAACAGCTTGGATTCAGTGAAAGCAATTTGCTAAATAACTTTTAGTACATAAAGAATAAAATGTGTCCTAACTAATTTATTGTAATAATAATAATAATAATAATAATAATAATAATAATAATAATAATAATAATAATAATAATAATAATAATAAAAGAATAATGTTAAGTATATAAAATAATAAATATATATTCTATAGTAGAAATAATATTTATTATAACAGAATATTATAATATATTATAATATGCTATAATATGATATTATGTAATATAACATAACATAACATAACATAACATAACATAACATAACATAACATAACATAACATAACATAACATAACATAACATAATATAATATAACATAACATAACATAACATAACATAACATAACATAACATAACATAACATAACATAACATAATATATACCATAATAAATAAGCCATTTTATATTATGAATAACATTGAATATGTAATAATTATTCGTAATAATTTATAATAATAATTTTGTGTGTTTGAAATGTAAATAATGTCTGGGGAAATTGAGGGTTCAGCTGATTTTGGTGGAGGAAGAGACAAAAGCACTGAGGACACAGAAAGTGAAGGAAACAGCTCTGGAAGGGAATTTTTGGGGAATTCCATGTGAGGTTACAAGCTACAGTAATTAACAACATCGCTTTAATTTGTCACACTAATTATTCAACAGGACACCAAAATTCCAGGGCTGTTATTGAAAGGATCATCACTGTTCCTTTAGGGTGATAATTACTGATTGTGCAGAACCAAAGCAAAGATTAAAACCACCAAAGTGATGCTTCAAACCCTTCCTTTCCTGCAGCACCGAGTTGGTGCAAGGCTAAATTTAATATAATGTATAAAAATAATTATACACCTTATATAAAAATAAATGATGCAGCATTGCCCCGTGAAAATGTCAGTGCTTCAGGCTTTTCCAAAACCACAAGGAGCTGAAAATGAGCTCTGAAAAGATCAATAAATCAGATTATTTGCTTCACCTTGTGGATTTTTAGTGTCTAGAACAGCCACACTTCACAATGTCAGGCAACACTGGGGATTGCTGTGTCTTAAATTTCTGTTCTAGCAGAAATTTTTCACCCTGGTCCTTGATTCCAGCAGCTGAGGCTCCGCGGGCACTGCCAAGTGCTGGGGGTGATTCCAGGAAAAATTCTCCCTGAGAACAGCCCCCATTGTTCCCGGGATTAAAAATGTACAAAATGCCAGACAACAAACTCCAAACATCCTCCCTGTTTATTATCAAACTGCTCCAGCCAGACTCTCTGATATCCCACGGAGGGGAAACGGCCCTGGCCACAATGGGGGCTTTGTTTGTGCTGAGGAATGGGGGAATTTTGGGAATTTTGGATCTGGGGAGACTGGGAATCGGATATTTAAGGGATTTTTAATGCCATTTGGGACGTTTTTAATTTAGCTGTAGGATATTTCTGGCTTGCTAAAGCAGCAGAAAACTTTCACAGGGCTTGGGAGGAAATGAGACTGCTGCTAAAATGAGAGGGTTTAGGATTTTAGGAAGGAAAATTCATAAAACACCTTGAAAAAAAATAATCCACAAATAAAATTATATAAAAAATACTTATCTTTTAAAAGGAAGGATTTTTACACACAGAATTGTGTGTTCCATATAAATTCCTGCTGTGCCACACAAAAATCAGCTCTGTTTATGACCAGGCACCACTAAACTTGGCTAAATCTGGTGCGGATTTCTGATCCGGGCTTTAGAAATAAAGTTGCAATCCTAAAATACTTTCTTCTCTTTCCACTCTCCTTTCTGCCTGGAGCTGTGGGGATTTGTGGGAACTTTCAGTGATTTTTTTTTTTAATCTTACCTTGGCTTTCCAGTTGTGGAAGGAAAAAAATACTTTGCCACCAGCGAGGTTTTTGGCAAGGATTTGTCTAATATTTGTCAGTTTCTGTCCAATCTGGTCAAAGTTAAATTGATTATCACTGTTTTAATGCAGAGCAGAGCTAGATAAAATTAGTGTGAATAAAAATGAGTGCAAACAGCCAGTTTTAAAGCCTTTCCTGAAAGCTCCCGTTTTCTTCCTCTTTGACTTAATGTGAGTTTTTTTATTTCTTAGGGAGTTGAGCCAGAGCGGGGCAATGGGCTGTGCATCTCCATCTGCTGCTGGGACACCAGTGTTTGGAGAACTGCTTAATCCACACTGGAAATTGAAAGGTAAACGTTAAATATTTAACGAGCTAAACTCATAATATTAGCTAGGAAGGGTCATCTTATTTGTGGCTATAAACTAATTTGTTTACAAGGCAGAAAGCATCAACTTCCACCCATGTTGGCCTTAAGCAGTTGCTAAACTCCTGCTAATGGATGCAATTTAGTCCTGATATTTCTCGGAGCCCTGTGTTAGCATTTGGCAAACATTTATTGCAAAAAAGGTGTTTACTCTGGAGATTGGCTTGGGATGTTTCCCTTTCTCTTCCTCATCACCAGGAGCATAAACCCAGTGGCTTTGAATATTAACCCCATGGGGGTTCTCATTTGTTTTTCCCGAATTTCTCTCGTCTTTTGTGGTATAAAAAGGAAATAAAATAGAGTGGAAGAAAATAGAAGTAAATAAAATAGTCATTTTCAAGTATAAGCTGTAGTGGGGGATGACAAACCTTAGAGCACTGAGTGCACCCATGGAGTTACCTTGTTACCCTTAAACTACACTGAAATTTTTTGTTTAAAAAGAGTGGTTTTATTTATGATAAAGGCTCTGTGTAAGACTGATGGTGCAAATCGGTCCCCAAACCTCCTAAATTGGAGAATAATGTGAGTATAAAGCAGAGCTGAGGGTTCCTGGCCTTTTGGTGGTGGCCGGGTTGTGATGTGAGGGAGCTGGCTCCCAACAGAGGAGGAAAACACTAAAAATGGTCCCTTTTTCCCTCACTTCAGCCTGGATTTGCTCCTCAAGCTTCAATATTTGATGAAACATGTTATTTTTTGTTATTTTTGGCCCTTTACCTGTGTTTTTGGGTCAGATTTGGATGGGCTACGACCTTTAGGCCAAAGGATGGGCCAGGCTGTGTCCTCCGCCATGACCCCTCTCCCCCAAGCTACCAAACTTCATGGCTAAAGGGCTGAAATGGGGGATCTGCACCCCAAAACCTACAGCAAATGAACAGAGGATGTCTCACAGTTGATGATACTCACACAAAACACTTTATCCGCTGTTTTTTACCTCACGGAAACCCCCTCTCCACAAACACCCCCGGCTGGGCGCCCACAGCGAGCTCTGAGGGAGCAGCAGGGGATGGGGTGTGGGGGTCACCGAACCCCGTGTCCCTGAGGGGGAAAGAAACCCCAAACCGCCATTTTTATAATTATCATTATTATTAAAATGCAACTCTTCAAAGCCTTATTTCAGTCAAATGTTGCTACCTATTGGGGTTAAAAGGGGTTGTGGTCCTAGGAGCAGAGGCGGGTATGTACAGGCAGCACAGCTGTGTTTGGGAGCCTCAGAAATGTTGCCAAATATTAAAAACCAGCACAGCAAGTTTCGCTTTGATAGCTACCAATGCAGCCACAGACACGTTGCAGGGAGGAAATGATCACAGACAACAACAGCACGCCCCTCCAGCGGTGTTTCGTTGGTGTTATTGGCAACTTTTTGCCCTTTTTTAGGCGAATTTATGCGAATTTTGGCTAATAACGATTTTCCCCGCCTTTTTACCCGCGGCCCCTCTCGGCGCGGGGGGGGGAGGGGGGCGCGAGTGGCTCGCGCGCGGCTTTTCCCGCCCGCGCTGTCCCCGCCCATCTAATGAATATTTAAATAAAGTCACGCCCCTTTGCCATAACGGTCCGCGTCGCCTGTGCGGTCACGCCCCCCTCATGAATAATCAATGCGGGAGCTGATGTGATTTGGCGGGAGGGTCCGGCGGAGCGAGGGGACATCGGGGGTCTCAGGGGCGACCCGGTGTCCTCGGGTACGTGGGGTGGGGCAGGGGGGCAGGGCAGGTGTGGGCGTGTCCTGGGGCGGGGAGGCTCAGGTGTGTGGGGTGCCACAGGTGTGGGGTACCTTGGATGTGGGGTAGGGCAGGGGTGGGGTCCCACAGGTGTGGGCGCCGCCAGAATGGGGTTCCACAGGTGTGGGGTTCCACAGGTGTGTTTGGTGTCACTGGGTTTTGGGGTGTCACAGGTGTGATCCCACAGGAGCATCTGCAGGGCTCTGGGTTTCTCTGTAGGTACCTGGAACCTGGCCTGTGGACCTAAAACCCCACACCCTGCACAGCCTGAGCCCAGAGCCATCAAACCCATCCTCAATCCTCATCTCCATCCTTCATCTCTATCCTTTATCTCCATCCTTCATCTTCAGCCTTCATCTCCAACCCTCATCTCCAACCTTTATCTCCATCCTTCATCTCCAACCTTTAAACAACTCTAAATTTTTTTTTTTTTGTCAATTTTTTTAATCAATTCTGTTTCAGGAGCAGCTGACTCAGAGTAACTGCAGAGTTTTTTTTGTCTCCCAGGACAGCAGCTGGAGCTCCTGGGAGAATTTTCCTTCCTTGCTGCTCCAAAAGCAGCTCCCATACGATGGCAGCAGAGGCCTGCAGCTGCTCTGAAGGAATTTTTGCCCAGTATTTTTATTTTTTTCCCCAGTATTTTTATATTTTTCTCCAGTATTTTTTATTTTCCCCCAGTATTTTTAATTTTCTCTCCAGTATTTTTATTTTTTCCCCAGTATTTTTAATTTTCTCTCCAGTATTTTTATTTTTTCCCCCAAAAGTATTTTTATTTTTTTCTCCAAGGTTTGTTTTCCTTCTTTGCTTGTTCGGTTTTTTTTAAATTTTCCTTTTTTTCCCCCCTTGTAATTTCACTAAAAGAACTCTCTTCGGAGAAGCTGAAATAGAAACAAAGCAAAAAATCACCCTCAAATGGCACAGTCTGAGAACAGCTCCTTAAATTAACAAGATGATGACATCACCATGACTGCAACATTTGTGCTGTAAAGTTAAATTAGATAAATGTACAAAAATAATGTGCTTTGGAGCAGAGCAGCACAGGGCGGGCAGAGCCTTAAGTGAGGCTGTTCCTGGGATTTTTCCCTCCTGGGAGGAGGAAATTGGACTGAATATTTCCCTGAAATTTGATTTATGCTTAGATTGGACTGAATATTTCCTTGGAATTGCATCCAAACCTCCATAAATCCTGTTGGGTTCATTGCAGCCCTGCATTCCACCCCCAAAAAAACCACCCCAGAAAATTCCAGATTCCTTATTTACAATGATAGAAATTTCTAGAAATTCTGCAATTTCTAGAATTTACCAGAAATTCCATTGGGGGAAAATAATAAAATAAACAGAGATGTTTATTTATTTATTTATTTTTATTATTGTATATTTATTATGTATTTTATTATTTTATTATTATCTATTTATTTTTTGTTCTCTAACTAAAATATAAATGTATAAATACAATATATAAATATATATATAAATGTATATAATATGTATGTATATAATATGTATGCATATAAATGTATATATATAAATGTATAAATACAATATATACACAAATATATATATTTATATATAATATAAATATAAAATTTATTTTATTTTATTTTATTTTATTTTATTTTATTTTATTTTATTTTATTTTATTTTATTTTTATTATTTGTTTATTTTTTTTATTACCCTGGAGCATCCTGGGACAGCTGAGAGAATTTTAAGGATTTCCTGAGGTTTCACCCCAGAGCTGGACCTACACAAACACTGCAGTGATTGGGGTAATTAACAGGACGGGTTAATTGCGTTAATGGGGTGACAGCATTACCTGGTGTTTGGTCTTCTCTTTTAATCCAGTCAGGGTTTGTGAGCTGGGCTGAGGGGGGGGAAAAGGCACAAATCCAAATTGTCCCAAACCCTGAGGTTTGGAGGCTCCTTTGTCTCATCCACCCCCGGGAGCAGCTCGGAATTCTGCTGGAAATTCCCATTTTTGGTGCAGCTGCCACTGCCAGGAGTGGGGAGAGGGGTTAAATCCTAAAATCCTGGAGTGGTTTGGGTTGGGAAGGATCTCAAATCCCATCCAGTGCCACAGGCGGGGACAGCTCCCACCACCCCAAATCCCATCCAACCTTTCCTTGGACACTTCCAGGGATCCAGGTGCAGCCACAGCTTCTCTGGGAATTCCATCCCAGCCCCTCCCCGCCCAAAAATCCCCAAAATTCCCTCCTGAGTGCATTTATCCATCTGTGATCCCTGGAGCTGTAAAGTTCTGGAATTCCAGAAAGATTTGGGTTGGAAGGGACATTAAATCCCATCCAGTCCCACAGGCAGGGACATCTCCCACCATCCAAGGTGCTCCAAACCCCAGTGTCCAACCTGGCCTTGGACACTTCCAGCTCTGCAGAAATCAGCCCCAAAAATCAGTGTATTCCCGACAATTCCAGCTCTGCAGAGAGACCAGCCCCCAAAAAATATCAGTGAATTCCTGGGAATTTCAGCTCTGCAGAGAGACCAGCCCCAAAAAAATCAGAGGATTCTTGGGAATTTCAGCTCTGCACACAAACAGAGATCAGCCCCCCAAAAATCAGTGTATTCCTGAAAATTCCAACTCTGCACACAACAGCCCCCCAAAAAATCAGAGTATTCCTGAGAATTCCAGCTCTGCACATAAACAGAGATCAACCTCCAAAAAATCAGTGTATTCCTGACAATTCCAGCTCTACAGAGATCAGCCCCCCAAAAATATCAGTGAGTTCCTGGGAATTCCAGCTCTGCAGAGAGACCAGTCCAAAAAAAATCAGAGGATTCTTGGGAATTTCAGCTCTGCACACAAACAGAGATCAACCCCCAAAAATCAGTGTATTCCTGACAATTCCAGCTCTACACATAAACAGCCCCCCCAAAAATCAGTGTATTCCTGAAAATTCCAACTCTGCACACAACAGCCCCCCAAAAAATCAGTGTATTCCTGAGAATTCCAGCTCTGCACACAAACAGAGACCAACCCCCCACGAAAACCAGTTTATTCCTGATAATCCATGAGCATCCCAAGCCCGTCTCCTCCTGCTGGAATTGCTGCTTTTCCTTCCTCCTGCTTTTTAAGATGCAGCATCCAGCCCCAAACAGATGGGAAGCTGTCAGCACAGCACGGGATAATCACCCACTGGAGCCACGGGAAGCTCTGCTTGATGATCTTCTCAGCTTCCCTGGAAAGGATTTTTTTTCCCTTGGAAAAAAACACCCAGGAAATCCTGGTTTGGGTAGGGATTAAATTCTTCCCAAAGTTGCTGTGCTGGTGAAGGAGGGAAAACGTCCTGGTTTGTGCTATGGAAACGCCAAAAAAGCAAAAAAAAAAAAAATTGAATTAATGTGATAATTGCTTCAAGCTTTCGGGTTGGAATCGTGGAATTGTTGAATCATGGAATTTTTTGGGGTTGGAAAAGAGCTTTAAGTCAACAAATCCAGGTCAAACCAGTGCTGATGTCCAGCGCTCACTGATGGCCTCATTCCTGGTGCTCCAAACCCTTCCCAGATCCATTCCCACCACTCCAAACCCTTCCTAGTTCCATTTTTGGTGCTCCACACCCTTCCCAGCTCAATTTTTGGTGCTCCAAACCCTTCCCAGCTCCAATCCCACCACTCCAAACCCTTCCCAGATCCATTCCTGCTGCTCCAAACCCTTCCCAGATCCATTTTTGGTGCCCCAAACCCTTCCTAGCTCCATTCCTGCTGCTCCAAACCCTTCCCAAATCCATTCCTGCTGCTCCAAACCCTTCCCAGCTCCAATCCCACCACTCCAAACCCTTCCCAGATCCATTTTTGGTGCTCCAAACCCTTCCTAGTTCCATTCCTGCTGCTCCAAACCCTTCCCAGCTCCAATCCCACCACTCCAAACCCTTCCCAAATTCATTCCAGGTGCTCAAACCCTTCCCAGTTCTATTCCTGGTCCTCCAAACCCTTCCCAGCTCCATTTTTGGTGCTCCAAACCCTTCCCAAATCCATTCCAGGCGCTCCAAACCCTTCCCAGCTCCAATCCCGCCACTCCAAACCCTTCCCAGCTCCATTCCAGGTCCTCCAAACCCTTCCCAGCTCCATTTTTGGTGCTCCACACCCCTCCAGGTCATGAAGGTCCCACTCCTGCTGCCCCCCTGCCCATAAATTCCAAATTCCCAGTGCCGAATCTCCTGGAATTCTCCGTTTTTCATGGATCCCACCCAAACTTGTGCCTCTTTTGATGTCAGAACCCTCCAGGAGCCACCACAGATCCTCATTTTCTCATGGATATTCCATTGAATTATCCCCACCTCCTCCAACTGGGAAAGGTGAAGGAGCTCAGAAATCCTCACCTTTAATTATCCTGGAATTCTGGGTTTTTTTTCTCTTTATTCTGGAATTCTGGGTTTTCTCATTATTTGGAATTCTGGGTTTTCTCATTATTCTGGGTTTTCTCATTATTTGGAATTCTGTTTTTTCTAATTATTCTGGGTTTTCTCTTTATTCTGGGTTTTCTCATTATTCTGGAATTCTGTTTTTTCTCATTATTCTGGGTTTTCTCTTTATTCTGGAAGTCCCCTCCTCAGCTGGAGGAGTTAAAAATCCTCCATCAACCAGGAGGAATCATGGAAAAAACCCTCAAGGGCAGCACCAGGGAAGAACCTGCCTGCAGCTCCTCACAGAGCACCAAACCCACAATTATCCTTCCAAACCTGCTCCTTGCAGCCCTTAAAAAAGCAAATTTCAAAGGTTTTTTTCCTCTTTTTTCTTCAGTGATGTCATCTCTTTGCAGGGAAAAAAAAAATGGGTTTACATGAGTTCTGCCAGCACATGCTGGAGGTTTTGTCAGCTTTTTTAAAAATTTAGCAAAAGCTCCTGTCAATGTTTGATGGTTGAAATCAAGGAGGGAACCAGGAAAATTTAGCTGAGTTTTCCTGGAAATGGGGAAAAAATTCCTGCCTGGCCTGACCTACTTGCTGCACAATGGGATTTTCTGGGTGAAAAAAAAAAGAGAGGAAAGGGGAGAAAAAATAAAGGGGAAATTGAAGAAAAAGAAATGGAAAATGTTCAGAATTGGGTTTTTCCTCAGCTTTTTTAACAGGAAAATTGTGGGGGGAGACGAAGGTGATTTCAGGATCCTCTGGTGGCAGCTGAAGGGAAATGTGCAGATGTTTCCTGCTCTTTTAAATCCATTTTTGGGGGGGATTGTGGTGGTAATTATCCCACCCTGGGATTCTGCCCTCATCCCATTCCTGCATTTGGGAGGGGAAAAAAGCAGCTCCAGGTGATTCCACCCTTCCTTAAAATCACCTTTTCCCTGCAAATATCCCCCCCAAAAAAACCCAGCAAATTCCCAGGTTCTTTGCAAGAAATGAAACCGTTCCCATCCCTCCCTGCTGAGCGAGGCACAATAAATCCATTTAATACCCAAATTCCCTGCTCCCACTCGCACCCAGAGCTGAATTCTGCCTGGAAAATGCAGATTCAGAGCATCTATTTGAGGTTTTATTCCTCCACCCACGGGCCCTGCTGGAGCAATCTGCTCCCTCCTTGCTGTCAGTGCTGTTAATTATGGCTCAAGATGCTGCTTTGGACCTGGGGTTGCATTTCCAGGGTAAAAAAAAAAAAAAAATCTGTGTTTATTTGCATGGCTGAGGTGATTTTCCCCCTATTTTGGGGGGGGTGTTGTTTGGTGTGGAAATAATTTTTTGACAGATTTTAAAATTGTTCTTTATTTTCTATTAAAATTGGTGATTTGTGTGTGTGTGTGTGTATATGAATGGAATTTATTGTAAAAAATTGGAATTTTTATATAAAAATGGAATATTTCTATCTCTAATTGCAGATCTGCTGCTTCTCCACTCAAGAGAAATAGAACAAGGCACCAGAATGGGAGAATTCTTTAATCCTGATTAAATTAAATTAACTCCTACCTGTTTGCATTGTTAGCACAGCTTCTCCCAGCCTGAAGGAAAAGAGGGATAAACAGGGTGAAAGGGAAAATGGGAAAAAAATAGATTTATTATTTATTTTTCTAATGGGAATAAACATATTTTTAAAAAAAGGATGCCTGGATGTGAAATTATGCCCAGAGGTCTCAGGTTATGAATGACCTTGAAGTGATTTTTTTTTAATATTTGAAGGATTCCTCACCTGAATCCTTCCCTAAATCCGGATTTTCTCCCAAAATCCCAGCTGCAGCACAAACCCCAGGGACTGGTACAATTCTTGCTCTTTAAAATCTGTTTTTCTTTAAATCTGTGGCATTTCAGAACTCTTGGATGTTTCCCAGCAGTTCCAGGGGCTGCGGGGGAAGGGAAGAACCCAAAATCTTGCTGTTCCCATGTGCAGAAAAACAGGAAAAACCAGGCCTAAAACGATTGGAATTAATATTTCAAAATTTAACCATTGGAAAAAAAGTGAAATCCAGAGGAAAAAAAAAAACCAAACCATATTAACTCATCACCATGACAAAGGAGATCAGATTTGGGGTAAAAACTGGGTGATAAATTCCCTTTTCCTTCCCACTTTGGGGAAAGAACCAATTTTTAGGGAAATTCTTGATTTGGGAATAAAACTTCCAAATCTGGGCATGATCACGACTCAGCTGGAGCATTTTGGTGCTTTTATATCATAAAATGCAGCAAAAATACTCCCCAGGGGCTGCAAAAAAGTCGAATTTGGGGTCTGAGTGCCACCAAACATCCATATTTATCTGTAATTGTTCCATAAATTCAGCAGATGAGAAGGAAAATATTAATTAGACAGACCCTGCCCGTGGCACTAATCACCAGCAGTGACAGCTGAGCCAGCCAGGGGATAAAATACACCCAAAATTTGATTATCAGAATAAATAGCTGAAGAGCAGGAGAAAATTAAAAATTAAGGGGGGGGGGGGGAAATCCATAATGCATCAGCATTTTGTGGTGGGGGAATGAAAATTTACCTCCTGCTGGATTTGGGATTCTGGTTTTATTTTTTTTCCCTCAGTTTGGGGATTGTTTTGCAGGTGAATGCTGAATTTTGGTGGCACAAGAGGAATAGAAAACGCTGAGAGGTCCCGAGTCAAAGCCTCCCTTGGGGTCAGGGGGTCCCAATATCCAGGGGCTTGTACCAGACTGAGGGAAATGGAAGAAAAATTAGAAAAAAAACTAAAAATGATGAGGTTAAGGAGTGATTTTGAGGTTTCCTGCAATGTCCAGGCGCTCCTCACGGATCTGAATCCTGGATTTAGCCCAGGATTTATCCCAGAGTTTTGTCCCTAAATCCCTCTCTGTTCCCATTGGCCATCAGAAGACGAATTTTGGTGGAATTTCAGGTTTATTTCCCCCCTCTCTCTGTCTCCTTCAGGGCCAAAGGTCACAATTAACAATTTAGCAAATTAATTAAGTGATTCCAGCACTTTGGGACACGGGAGGTTTGAGATTCCTTGGGATTCCTTGGGATGAATTCCTTTGGATTCCTCGGATGGATTCCTCAGGATTCCTCAGGATTCCTCAGGGTGGATTCCTTGGGATTTGTCAGGATTCCTTGGGATTCCTTGGGATGGATTCTTTGGGATTCTTTGGGATGGATTCCTCTGGATTCCTGAGGATGGATTCTTTGGGATTCCTCGGGATTCCTCAAGATTCTTCAGGATGGATTCCATGAGATTCCTTGGGATGGATTCCTCGGGATTCCTTGGGATGGGTTCTGTGGGATTCCTCAGAATGGATCCCTCAGGATTTGTCAGGATTCCTCAGGATGGATTCCTCAGGATTCCTCAGGATGGATCCCTCAGGATGGATCCCTCAGGATTTGTCAGGATTCCTTGAGATTCTTTAGGATGGATTCCTCAGGACAGATTCCCTGAGATTCCTTGGGATGGATCCCTCAGGATTTGTCAGGATTCCTTGGGATGGATCCCTCAGGATTTGTCAGGATTCCTCGGGATGGATTCCTCAGGATTTGTCAGGATTCCTTAGGATGGATTCCTCAGGATTCTTCAGGATGGATTTCTCAGGATGGATTCCTCGGGATTCCTCCAAATGGATTCCTCGGGATGGATTCCCCTGGATGGATTCCTTGGGATGGACTCCTCAGGATGGATTCCTTGGGATTCCTCAGAATGGATTCCTCGGGATGGATTCCCCTGGATGGACTTCCCTGGATGGATTCCTTGGGATGGACTCCTCAGGATTCTTCAGGATGGATTCCTTGGGATTCCTCAGGATGGATTCCTTAGCATGGATTCCTCAGGATTCTTCAGGATGGATTCCTTGGGATTCCTCAGGACGGATCCCTCGGGAGAAGCGCTCAGCACTGCTCGGCCTCCACAAACCCCTCCTTTTCCTGGCTGGCCGCCTCCACCTCGGCATACGAGCCATGGTTGCCGTGGTTCCGGAATTTCATGGCGGGCCAGCGGTGCGGCCTCCGCTGGGGACAGAAACAGGGGCGAGGTGAGCAGCTGGGACAGGGCCCTGAGCCCCAATTCCTGCTGGGAAAATGGGGGGAAAAATGGGGGGGAAATGGGGGGAAATCATGGGGAAAAATGGGCAAAAATAATGGGGGGAAATGGGGAAAAATTGCGGGAAAAATTTGAGGGAAAATGGGGGGAAAAATTGAGGGGAAAAATTATGGGGAAAAATGATGGGGGAAATGATGGGGGGAAAATAATCGGGGGAAAAATAATCAGGGGAAAGAGTCCTGGGCAAAAAGGGCTCTGTCAGTGTGAGTGTTTTAAGTGATAGAAGTGAATTTTAAAATGTTGTTTCATGCTTCCAAAGGGTTCTTTGGAATGGATGGATGTCACGGATCCAGGGATCTGGGATGGGAGAAAGACACAGATCCAGGGATCTGAGATGGGGAAGGACACGGATCCAGGATCCAGGATCATGGATCCAGGGATCTGAGACAGTGGGGAGGATGTGGATCCAGAGATCTGAGATGGGAGGACACAGATCCAGGATCATGAATCCAGGGATCTGAGATGGTGGGAGGGACATGGATCCAGGGATCTGAGATGGGGAAGGACACGGATCCAGGATCATGGATCCAGGGATCTGAGATAGGGGAAGGACATGGATCCAGGGATCTGAGATGGGAGAAGGACACAGATCCAGGAATCTGAGATGGTGGAGAGGACACAGATCCAGGATCATGGATCCAAGGATCTGAGATGGGAGAAGGACCCCGATCCAGGAGAGTGGGAGGATGAGGAGGATGGGATGATTCCTCGGGCAGCGCTGAGCTGCAGGCTCACCTCGATGAAGAAGAGGGCGGCGCTGGACGTGGGGTGGCCGCTGATGTAGATCCCGGCCAGGATGGCCCCGGCCAGCACCAGCACGGCCACCACGATGCCCACCACAGTGCCCGTGGGGATCGGGGCACCCGCGCTCTGCGAGGGCAGGCTGCTCCCTGGGGGGAAAATGGCAAAGGTCAGGAGGCTTTCAGAAATCTGTTCAATTAAAAAAATTTTTTTTAATTTACAGAATTTAAAATTTTAAATATAAAAATATTTACAAAGTTTAAAATCTAAAAGCATTTACAAAATTCAAAATTAAAAATTCTTAAAATGTGTAAAAGTTAAAATTTAAAATTATTTACAACATTTAAAATGAAAAATTCTCAAAATTTACAAAATTAAAAATGAAAAAATTTACAAGTTTTTTAAAATTTACAAATTTAAAAATAATTACAAAAAAATTTAATAAATTATTCAAGTATTTGTTCTATTCCCTGTCCAAATCACAAATTGTTACCAAAAAAAAAAAGTTTTAAAAAAACCCCTATGCTAAGTTAAAAGGCCTTCCTTACCCTCTCCTCCTGCAAACTGGTTGAGTTTGGTGTCATCTGCAAGGAGAAAACACAGCAAAACAGAAAATCAGGAGTTTTCAGCAATATCCTCGTGTTTCCCACCCAATTCCTCCCCCCAGGGTGGGATTTCTGGGCGGTTTTAAATCTCTGTGGGAAAGGGAAGCACCTGGAAAATGCCAGGGGCTGAGTGCGGTGTGGTGTGTGGGGTTCCTTCCCTGAGGTGGCACCTGGAGCACAAATGTCCCCAGGAAGGGGTCAAGGGGTTATTCTGCTCCCCATGGGAGCTTTGATCCATCGCTGCGTGTCCCTGCTCAGCCTATGGAATCTGCATCCCGAATAAACCCATGGGATGATCAAAATCCACATCCCAAATCCCAAAAAAAGCCCCACAGATGCTCAAAATCCACTTCCCAAACTCCAAATAAACCCACAGGATGCTCAAAATCCCCTTCCATTCTGTGGCTCATTCTGGAAGGACCAGGATCTACCAGGCAAAGCTTTGTCCCTCAACAGGCTCCACATGATTGCCCTCACCGGGGCGAAACCCTGATCCAGAATTCCCAGGGCTGGGATTCCAAATCCCGATCCAGAATTCCCAAGGCTTGGATTCCAAATCCCAATCCAGAATTCCCAGGCTTGGCTGTGCACCAGAGCTCCAGGAGCAGAAGCAGGGGGCTGGAAGGGTTGGGGAGGACATGGATCCAGGGATCTGGGCTGGGTGGAGACGACACAGATCCAGAGAGCTCAGCTGATGGGGAGGACACAGATCCAGGGGTCTGGGATAGTGAGGAGGTGGATCCAGGATCTGGGCTTGTGGGACAGATGCAGATCCACCAGTCTGGGCTGACTGGGAAGGACACAGGGATGTGGGCTGGTGGGAAGGATGTGGATTCAGGGATATGGGCTGGTTGGACAGGATGTGGATCCAGAATTCCCAGGATGGTTGGACAGGACATAGATCCAGGGATCTGGGCCGGTTGGACAGGACACAGATCCAGGGATCTGGGCCGGTTGGACAGGACGCAAATCCAGCGATTTGGGCTGGTTGGACAGGACACAGATCCAGGGATCTGGGCCGGTTGAAGAGGACACTGAGGGCCAGCTTCCCTCTCTGATGGAGCTGCTCCTCTGCTGTTCCCCGCTCTCCTCCCGCTGCAGCTGCCGTTTGCTCCCTTCCAAGATCACAAATTAACTTCCATGCTCTGTGTCACACAGAGCCTCTTGTTCCTTTTTTCCAAGAACCAGCGATGGGCTGGAAAACAATCTCGTGGCGGAGTTCCAACCCCCCGCTCCCTCCGTGCCTTTAATTGCTCCTTTCAAAGTCAGCCCTGCCGGGCAGGAGCTCGTTCCCCCTCCCAGCTCCTTCCCGGCGCTGAAGGACAATTACCGACGCTTCTTTCTATTTATCCTAATTAGCACTTTGCGTTAGGGACTATTAAGCAGCCAAATTGCGGCGCTACCTGCGCCAGGATCGGCGGAGCCGGCCCCGCGTTAATGGGATTATGGAGTTTTGGATGCCGGGCGTCTCCAGGGGAGATCGGGGCTTTTTGTGGAGCGGCGATCCCAAAAAATCAGCGATCACCGCGGGAATTCCAGGCTGAGAGTCCTGGCACCAGTGAAATCCAAACCCCTCTCTCTGGGATTGACCCCTTTAGGATCCCGAGCGTTCTCCCCACCAGGGCTTGGTTGCTCGCTGACCTTCACAAATGGATAAAAAAAGCTGGAAAAAAACCCAAAATTCTTCCCAGCGTGCCTCACTGCTGGGTGTCACCTCTTGGCTGCCCTTCCCATCATCTCCTGCTCTCATCCTTCCCCAAGGACGGGGTTTGGACACCCTGGGATGGTGGGAGCTGTCCCTGCCCTGGGGATGGGGTGAGCTTTGATTTCCAACCCAAATCCTCCTGGGATTGCAGAACTTCACAGATCCAGGTGGAGAAATGAACTTGGGCGGGGATTTTGGGAAGATTTTGGGTGGGGAGGGGCTGGGATGGAATTCCCAGAGCAGCTGCGGCAGCTCCTGGATCCCTGGAAGTGTCCAAGGCCAGGCTTGGACAGGGTTTGGAGCCACCTGGGATGGTGGGAGGTGTGGGTCTGGATGGGATTTGAGGTCCCTTCCCACCCAAACCATTCCAGGATTCTGCTCCAAAACCCATCTGGCGTTTACTTGGATTTGGATTTGCTTTTTGAGGAGGTGGAAGACCTGTCCAGGGATCAGGATCAGGGAGTCACCTGTCTGGGGATTGAGTTCAGGGATGAGGGGATCACCTTCCCATAGATCAGGGATGGGGGATCACCTGTCCAGGGACACCCCTAGAGCTGGGGTCACCTTTCCAGGGATTGGCATCAAGGATGGGGATCACCTTCGCAGGGCTCAGGGGTGCAGGGTCACCTGTCCAGGGACACCCCCAGGGTCGGGGTCACAGGTCTGGGGACACCCCCAGGGTTGGGGTCACCTGTCCAGGACCCACCTTCGGTGGTGAGGCTGTCGAGGAAGAGCGAGGCCGTGGGGGAGGTGACAGCGCCGGGTGACACAGACACGGAGCTGCCCGGGGGCGCCGAGTAGTGCCCGCCCTCCGCCAGGTCCTCACAGGTCTTTTCATCCGACTGGTGGGGGAAAAAAGGAGAGTTTGGGTTAAAAGGAGAATTTGGGTTAAAAGGAGAATTTGGAGATGGTTTTTCTCCCAACAGGAATTCCAGGAGGGCTCTGCGGGGTCAAACGCTGAAGTTCAAAGACAGAAGTGACCCAGAGGGGGCAGAAGGGGAGGAGAATTTGGGAAGGATTTCAGCAGGACAAGTGATAAATCCTGGGACAAATCCTGGGACGAATCCTGGGATGAATCCTGGGGCAAATCCTGGGGACAAATCTTGGGATGAATCCTGGGGCAAATCCTGGGGCAAATCCTGGGGCAAATCCTGGGGACAAATCCTGGGGACGAATCCTGGGGACGAATCCTGGGGACGAATCCAGGGACAAGTCCTGGGACAAATCTTGGGATGAATCCTGGGATGAATCTTGGGGACAAATCCGGGGACAAATCCTTCGTGCACCTCAGGTGACCCCATGTGGGTCCAGTGACCTCAAAGGGTCTGGTGAAATAAAGCTGAATTTTCAGTAGGAAAGTAGAATAAAATCACTAAAAGATCACCCCCAAAAACCCACAAAAAACAACAAAAACCGCAACCAAACAAACAAAACAACAACAAAAAAATCCAAACCAAACCATAGAAAAACAAAACAAAACCTAAAACCCAAATTAAAAAAAAAAATCAAAATTGAAGCAAACAAACAAAACCCACAAAAAGCAAACAAAAATAAGGAACAATAAAAAAAAAAAAGAAGAAAAGGGAAAAAAAAAGAGAAAAGGCCAAAGCAGAAGCAGATGTTTGGTCAGGGCTGATCCTTGTGAGTTTTTGCTCCCAGGGACACAAACAGGGCTCGTTCCTTCCTGCCTGCAGTGAGTAAGAGTCACGCTCCAGGAGGAGGGGGAATAACGGGAATAAAGGAAAATAAGAATAAAGGGAAAATGGGAATAATGGGAATAAAGGGAAAATGGGAATAATGGGGAAAATTGGAATAAAGAGAAAAAGGGAAAATGGGAATGAAGGGGAAAATGGGAATAAAGGGAAAATGGGAATAATGGGAATAAAGGGGGGAAAGGGGGAAATGGGAATAATGGGAATAAAGGGGAATAAAGGGAGAAATGGGGGGAAATGGGAATAAAGGGGGAAATGGGATGTAAAGGGAATAAAGGGATATTTAAGGGGAATAAAGAATGATCTACAGGTGTATCTAAAGGGAATAAAGGGATATCCAAAGGGTTATCTAAAGGGAATAAAGGGATGTTTAAATGGACATCCAAAGGGAATAAAGGGGTATCTAATGGGGTATCTAAAGGGACTACAGAGTTATCTAAAAGGGAAATCCAAAGGGAAATCTCAAGGGGTGTCTAAAAGGAAAAAAGGAAAATCCCAAGGGATATCTAAAGGGAAATCCCAAGGGATGCTCAGTCTGATCCAGAACACCTTGGGTCAAGCATTCATTTTTGGGGGGCCATGGATTTTGGGGGGCCATGGATTTCGTGTGGCTCAGCCCCATCCCCTGCACTCAGGAAGGGACTGGGACTGGGATTTATTTGGATTGGGATTTATTGGGACTGGGACTCTCTGTGCTCACCTGGCCGCAGCCGTAGCTCAGCCACTCCTCCCGGTACCGGTCGAAGCCACTGGAGCACCTGTGGGGAAAATCAGGATTATCCAGGGCCAGGTTACGGGAAATAGGAAATGTTTAAAACTCAACAAAAAGTTCACAGGATATACATTTTTTATATAGACTTTGAGATAAGAAATGTTGATTTAGAAATTATCTTGAATAGGACAGATATGGTTGAGAGAAAAATGAAATTAGAAACAAGTTTCAAAAGGTGGCCTGGAAAATAAAACTGGATATTTTTGAGAAATAAAAACGTTTTATATAATAAAATATTATATATATATATATATAGATATATAGATATATAGATATATATATATAGATATAGATATATAGATATAGATATATATAAAGTATAAAGTATAAAAATATATATTATATAAGTTGTATTGTAGTACGAACCACGCGGGGTAATTTTAGATTATTATCTTTAAAGCATTTACAGCATGGTGTGTGATAGCCAAAAGGAAAGGGAAAATAAGGAGAAAAAGAGAGGGAAATGGGGAGAAAAGAGAGGGGGAATCAGGGGAAAAGGAGAGGGGAAAATCAGGAGAAAAGAAGAGGGAAAATCAGGAGAAAAGGAGAGGGAAATCAGGAGAAAAGAAGAGGGAAAATCAGGAGGAGAGAGGGGAACTCATGAGAAAAGGAGAGGGAAAATTAGTAGAAATAAGAGGGAAATGAGGAGAAAATGAGAGGGGAAATCAGAAGAAAAGCAGAGGGGAAACCAGGATAAAAGAAGAGGGAAATGAGGAGAAAAGGAGAGGGAGAATCAGGAGAAAAGCAGAGGGGAAATCAGGAGAGAGGCCCGGGCTGAGTTTGAGTTTCCACTCCCCGGACTCGGTGCCAGGGCAAGGCTGTGAGACCCACGAGGTTCCCTGGGCTCCTTCCAGCAACATCTGCACAGGAAAAACACTGCAGGAGCTCCAGATGACATCAGTCAAACACCAGCCCGAGAATTCCCTGCGGGAACAGGGGATGGAGCAGAGCTCTGACCTTTGGAAAGGCTCAACCCCCAAACAACCCCTGCAAAAAAATCCATTTACCCACCAGGGTAAAGGAGAAACCACAAAGAAACTTCTGAGATCTTTGCTTCGAGTCCAGTTCCTGTCACAATTATGGGCTCAGCAGAGGTTAAAAAAAAATACAGATTTTATTATTTAGGAGAGAGCTGGGGTTGGAATCACGAGGTTGGGATGTCGGCTCCAAGGCTGGAGCTCTTTGGGGAGGAAGCCAGGGATGACAGTGGCCCTCCTGCTCCAGATCTGCATTTCCAGAACGTTCCTGCCAGCTGGAATTCCCACTGGGAAGCTGAGCTGTCCCCGGGGGACGTGGGGCTGGTGAGAAAGGGTTAGAGGGGGTGAAAAGCGGTTAAAGGGGGTGGAAAAGAGTTAAAGAGGGTGAAAAGGGGTTAAAGAGGGTGAGAAAGGGTTAGAGGGGGTGAGAAAGGGTTAAAGGGGGTGAAAAGGGGTTAAAGGGGGTGAAAAAGGGTTAGAGGAAGGTGAGAAGGGGTTACAGAGGGAGGAAAAGGGTTTAAAAGGGTGAGAAAGGGTTAAAGAGCGTGAAATAGGGTTAAAGGGGGTGAAAAAGGGTTAAAGAGGGTGGAAAAGGGTTAAAGGAGGGTGAAAGGGGGTTAAAGGGGATGAGAAAGGGTTAAAGAGGGTGGAATAGGGTTAAAGGAAGGTGGAAAAGGATCAAAGGGGGTGAGAAAGGGTTAAAGGAGAGTGAGAAAGGGTTAAAGGGGATGAAAAAGGGTTAGAGGAGGATGAAAAAGGGGTTAAAAGGGTGAGAAAGGGTTAAAGAGGATGGAGAAGGATCAAAGGGGTGAGAAAGGGGTTAAAGGGGGTGAAATAGGGTTAGAGAAGGGTGAGAAAGGGTTAAAGAGGGTGGAAAAGGATGGAATTCCCAAAGCAGCTGTGGCTGCCCCTGGATCCCTGGCAGTGTCCCCTGGGACAGTGGGAGGTGGCCCTGGTGGCCCTGGTGGCCCTGGGGGGACTCTGAGGTCTCTTCCCAACCCAAACCACCCCATGCTCTGACAAAATCCCATCTGCCAAACCCGGGAATTGGGAACAAGCAGGACAAGGAAGGGTTTGAACAAAGCCCGGCCCAAACCAGACCCAGGCTGGAGTTTTGTCACCAAAGCCACCCCAGGACGAGAACGTCCCCTTGCCACGGAGCCACCGCCACTGCCACCCTGCTCGGGGGTGTCACAGGGACCCAGAGCTGCTTTGGGGTGGCTCAGGGGACAGGGAGGGGGTGGCAGGTGCCCTCAGCAGAGCGGGGTTTGCACAGCACAGGATCTGTGTTACTGGGTCCCCTCCCCTGCCACCAGCTCTCAATCAATCCTGCAGCTCCATCTCATTAAATCTGCTCTGCACAACCCTGCCCGAGCTGGAGGAGAGCAGGGACAGCTCCACGTCCTCCATGCAACCCCCAAAAAATCAGAAAATTCCTCCCCAACAGCTTTGCTGGCCCCATTCCTGATGAGCAGGGGCTGTCTCACACCGAGGAGTGTCCCCTCCCTGCCCTTCCACTGATCCCAGCCCAAATCAGGACAAATTTCCCTCGTTTTTAAGCTCACTGACAAAAATCTGAGTCCTGCCTCAGGTCCCAGCTTGTTCCAGGACTAAAAAAAAACCCCAGGAAACGCAGCCTTGGAGTGGCTTGGAATTGGAGATCAGGTCACGGCTGAAGCACAGCTGTGGGGCCAAGAGCAGCACCTCAGCACCCCAAAAAACAACAAAAAACGGGGAAATGATCCCAAAAAAAAGGATGGAAAGAGCCCGGGGCAGCAGGCAGGGGAGGGGGTGGTGGCAGGACCTCTGCAGGACGTGGCACCAGCTGCAGTTGAAGGTCAGCTCCGAGCTCAAGCACGTTTCACAGCTCTGGTGCTGCAGGCAGGCTGCAAAAAACAGAGAGGGGAGACGAGAGAGGCTCCAGCCGGGCTGGGGCAGCTCCCTGGCCACGGAGAGAAACACAAATGTCCCAAGCACCGTTCAGGACAGGGTCAGCTGCTCCCCGGGGACCCCAGGATGGGTTGGAGACCCCTGGACAGGCTGGGCTTGGGATCCCAGGATAGGCTGGGCTGCTCCCTGAGGACCTCAGGATGGGCTGGAGACCCCAGGGGGCGCTGCTCCGTATTCATGGGCTGGAGACCCCTGGACAGGCTGAGCTGGGAATCCCAGGATGGGCTGGGCTGCTCCCTGAGGACCCCAGAATTGGGCTGAGCTGCTCCCCAGGGACCCCCGGATGGGCTGAGCTGATCCCTGAGGACCTCAGGATGGGCTGGAGACCCCAGGGTGGGGCTGAGCTGATCCCCAGGGATTCCACAATGGGCTGGAGACCCCTGGACAGGCTGAGCTGGGGATCCCAGGATGGGCTGGGCTGCTCCCTGAGGACCCCAGGATGGGCTGGAGACCCCAGGGTGGGGATGAGCTACTCCCTGGGGACCCCAGAATTGGGCTGAGCTCCTCCCTGGGGACCCCAGGACAGGGTGAGCTGCACCCCAGGGACCCCAGGATGGGCTGGAGACCTCTGGACAGGCTCAGCTGGGGATCCCAGGATGGGCTGAGCTGATCCCTGGGGACCCCAGGACAGGCTGGAGACCCCAGGGTGGGGATGAGCTGCTCCCCAGGGACCCCAGGATGTGCTGGAGACCCCAGGACAGGCTGAGCTGGGGATCCCAGGATGGGCTGGGCTGCTCCCTGGGGACCCCAAGATGGGTTGGAGACCCCAGGGTGGGGATGGGCTGCACCCCAAGGACCCCAGGACAGCCTGAGCTGCTCCCCAGGGTGGTGCTGAGCTGCTCCTGCTGACATTACCCCTCCCTCCACCACCCCACAGACCCCAAACCCCAGGAGTTGGGCGGCGTCGAACCCCCCAGCACCCCCAGCCCTGCCTCGGCCGCCTCCTGAAGCTGGGATTGCGAGGCTGCTGGGGTTTGTGGGCGGCATTTGGGGTGCCCAAGGGGCAGGGGCACTCACTGGGCAGCGGGGTGAACTCCACAGCTGACAGGCTGCTGATCCTGCTGGTGTCCAGCTCCACGCGGTGGTACTCGTAGATGGTGCGGCGCCGGGACTCTGCAACGGAGCCTGGGCTTTAAACCGGGCTTAAACCCCCCTGCAAGGCTTAAACCCCCTGCCCAGGGCTGGGCCGGGCTTAAACCCCCCTGCCCAGGGCTGGGCCGGGCTCTGGGGGAGCTGCTGAAAGACACAGGTGGCCCCAGGTGTGGGGTTGTGCCCCTGGAGGAGGGCTGGGCTGGGAAATGGATTTGTAGGAAATTCTCCAAAGCTGCCAGGAGGGAGGATGGGTTGGGGTTTGTGTCACCTGTCCATTAAGGGGAAAACAGAAACAAAAGCCCAAAAAAACCCCCACTTATAATGTGTTGTAATCAGGAAATAATTGGCTTGTGATTGCGATGGAGTTAATGATAACATCTGTATTGTCTCACGAGAGTGAAAATAGAATAAATTTCTTTAAATGCCTCTCAGTTGTCCCATCTCTGGGTCAGAAAAAAAAAACTTCATCCAACAGGCTGGGAGGTGCCAGGGCACAGGAGGAGCTCAGAGCTCGCCCAGCTCGGCCCAGCCCAGCCCAGCTCAGCCCAGCCCAGCCCGGGCCAGGCTCCAGCCCCAGAGCCGCTCCCAAACAGCTCCAAACAAACATCACTGGGCTCTGACTCACTCCCCCTGATGCCTCAGGTTTTAGTTTTTATATTTTTTTTAGATTCTGTGCTGCTTTAGTGTGTAGGTCTGGGCTTTATATTATGGGATGGTGAGCTCTGTGCACAGAGCAGGGAGACAAAACAATTCCTTCTCTAGCTGGGGACCAAGGACAAATGATCCAAATCTCAGCCCCAAGAGCACAAACACCGTGGGCTGGAGAGAGAAAAACAAGCAGGATGGGACTGCATGGGCTGGAGCTGGAATGGGACAATGAACTGCAAGATGCAAATGGAGCAGAACTTATAAAATGTGAGACCTTGTGAGCAGTCGTGCATTTTGGGACCATTTGGGTTCATTTTGGGACCATTTTGGGTTCACCTTGGGTGCAGCCCTGGCTGGGCTCTTGTGCTGCCCAAGGTGGATCCATGGAGGGGATGCTTTGAATAAATCCCTGCTTTATTCTGTAATTCTGGCCTCAGTTCCAGCTCAGCCTTCTCAAGGCACCACCCCGAGCTCCCAGGGCTCCTGCAGCCGCTTCCCCCCAAAAATCACCTCCTGCCCTACCCCTTTGGAATTGAGGAAGGATTGGATTTCCCTCCTCTTCCTCATCAGCTGGGAATCAGGGAAAAGCTCCTGGAGGTTGTGGACTGGGCAAAGCTCCAGGTAAGCATGAGGCCTTGGGGAGATGCACCCCAAAAAGGGATCCCAAAGAGATCTCAAAAAGAGGTCCCAAAAAGGGATCCTAGAAAGAGATCCCAGAAGGGGATCCCAAAAGGGAATCTCAAAAAGGGGGTCCCAAAAAGGGGTCCCAAAAAGGGTCACAGGGAACGTGAGGGGCAGGCAAACCCCACAGCCCTCCTCACACTCCCTGGGAATCCAAGCAGGGCATCCTCCCACCCTGAAACCCCCCAGGATGAGGATCCCAGCCCTCTCCCTGCGGGATCAGCTCCCCCAGGGACTCACCAGGCACATCAGGAGAAGGGTTGAGCACCATGAAGGCGTCGGAGAGCCCGGCCTTCACCGGGTGCTGGCTGGCGCTGATCTGCAGGACCGGCACAGGGATCTGCCCAGGACAGAGGGTGGGACAGAGGCTGGGACACATCCCAGGAATGTCCAACCCCACTCCCAGCCCCACGGGGACCCTCCTGCCCCATCCCCTCACCTCCTTGTAGCCGAAGACGATCCTCCCGCTGCGGTGCAGGGCGGCCTGGAAGGTGAAGCTGCCCAGGTCCTCCTTGCCCTGCAGGTAAACCTTGTCCCACTGCACCACGAACACCGTCCCTGGGGGTGAGCAGAGCTGCTCAGTCCTTCCCTCTCCCCCTGCTCCGTCCAACCTCCACCTCAGCCCCCCAACCTGCAGCATCCACTGGGAGAGGAGCAAAACGGGATGGGGAGAGAGGGATGGGGACACAGAGGGATGGGGACAGAGGGATGGGGACAGAAAGGAATAGAGAGAGAGGGATGGGGACAGAGAAGGATCTTCTGATCTGTTCCTGCCTCAGGGGTGACTGTCGCAGACATCTTTTATGAAAAATCTTTTTTCTTTAAGATTTTTCCTCCTGAGAAGCTGAGAGGCCTCAGGAACAAAATGTAAACAATGGTTATCTGCTGCTGTGGAATGCAACAGGTGTATCTGTGACTGGTCTCATGTTGGTTGTTTCTAATTAATGGCCAATCACAGTCGCTGGCTCAGACAGAGAGTCTAAGCCACAAGCCTTTGTTATCATTCTTTCTTTTTCTATTCTTAGCTAGCTTTCTGAGGAAATCTTTCCTTCTATTCTTTTAGTATAGTTTTAATATAATATATATCATAAAATAATAAATCAGCCTTCTGAACACAGAGTCAGATCCTCATCTCTTCCCTCATCCTCGGACCCCTGTGAACACGGTCACAGGTGACAGAGCTGGGCTGAGCTGACACAGGTGGGTCTCCAGCCCACCTGGCTGAGGGAGGAGCAGGGGGAGCTGCTCTCACCGTTGTCCAGGTACTGCACGGTGGAGTTCCGGGAGTAGCTGGGGTTGAAGTTGGCCATGAGGGGGGCGATGTACTGCGTGGCCGTGAGCATGCGGTGGATGACGTCCCCCGTGAAGATGAAACCTGAGCGGGCAGAGGATGAAGCTCACCCTCCTCCTTCCTGCCTCACCCATCCCGTTTTTTGCCCCTCTGGATTTCCCCTCTGACCCCGCTGCGTCCCCCCTGTCTCTGCAGGAGCACAAGGAGCAGCAGCTGCTGACTCCCCGAGGAGATTTGGGGTGCGGGAAGGGCTTGGAAGGGCTGGACCCCGATCTCTGAGCTCCCTGGGGCTCAGGGATGGGGGGTGAGGGTAGAGCCAGATCCATGTCCAGGCCCTGCTGTGGGCATCCCATCCTATCCCATCCCATCCCATCCCATCCCATCCCGTCCCGTCCCATCCCATCCCATCGATCCTATCCCATGGATCCCATCCCATCCCGACCCCTCAATTCCATGGACCTCATCCTGTCCCATCCCATCCCATGGATTCCATCGATCTCATCCCATCCCATCCAATGGATCCTATCCCATCCCATCCCATAGATCCCATGGATCCCAACCCACAGATCCCATCCCATGGATCCCATGGATCCCATTCCATCCCATCCCATGGATCCCATCCCATCCTATCCTGTCCATCCCATGGATCCCATCCCATTGATCCCATGGATCCCATCCTGACCATCCCATCCTGTCCTGTCCCATCTCATGGATCCCATGCCGTGGATACCATCCTGTCCATCCCATGGATCCCATCACGTTCATCCCATCCCATGGATCCCATCCCACAGATCCCATCCCATGGATCCAATCCAATCCCATCCCATGGATCTCATGTCCCGCCCCGCTCACCGCCGGTGGCGATGGTGACCTGCCGCAGGAGGTGGCCGTAGAAGGGGAAGTCAAAGGACAGGACAATCCTCTGTGGGGTGGAGAGGGGGAGAGACACAATCAGCCCTTGGGAAAACTCTGGGAATGGGGAGAGAGGGGTGGGAGAGAGGGATGGGGAAAGGGATGGGGAAAGGGATGGGGGGAGGGGGATGGAGAGAGAAGGAGAGAGGGATGGGGAGAGAAACCCTGCAGGTTCCTTCATCCCTGGGACGACCAGGAGGCCCCAAACACTTCCCAAACCCTGGAGCTCCCCAAACCTCTCACAGGGCCCCCGCTGCCCCCGGGCCACCCCTGCCAGGCGTGAGGACACAGGGGACAGCACGGGAATCACCCAGGGGACACAGGGACACGCAGGGCTCACCGAGGCCTGCCGGTGCGTGTTGGAGAGGATCCCGTGCACCCTGACGTGGCTCCCGTTGGCGGCTGCCAGGTCCACCCAGAGCCCGCGGCGCCGCGCGTCCCCCGGGCCGTAGAACCGCGACACGTAGTAGCTGTGGTTGTCCTCCTGCGGGGACAGGGGACACGGGGACACGGTGGCACGGGGTGACCCGTGGGGTGGGAGGGCGCCCGACACAAAGCAGGGATAAATCCAGAGAAAATCAGGGAAAAATTTGGGATAAATCCGGGAAAAGCCCAGGATAAATCCAGGATATCATGGATAAATCTGGGATAAATTCAGGATAAATCCAGTGTGGAAAAGTAGGGATAAATCCAGGAAAAATCCTGGGATAAATCCAGGGAAAATTCTGAATAAATCCAGAAAAAAATCTGGGATAAATCCAGAAAAAAATAAGGGATAAATCCAGGAAAAATCCAGGATAAATCCAGGAAAAACCCAGGATAAATCCAGGATAACGCCCCCCAAAAAAACGGGAAAGACCCAGGAAAAACCCAGGGAAAATCCGGGATAAATCGGGGATAAATCCAGGATAATGTATTTGTTTTGGTTTAGGGTAAATTTGGGAGAGAATTTTTGTAAAGGTTTTCTTAGAAAGTAGGTTTAATTGTTTGGGGTTTTTTTAATTGTTTGTGAAAAATATATTTTTTGGAGAAATGTGGGGAAATTGTTTATTAAATAATAAAATAAATAATTAAATACCCCCAAACTTGGGGTATTTTGGGAGGAGAGAGGGGAAAAACCCCTCCAGGCCTTGCACAGGGTGAGATGCACCTGTGACCTTGTCCGTGGCCCCAATCCAGCGGCAGATCCCAAAAATTTCCCAGGAAATTGCTGCTTTTCCCTCCACAAGCACCATCACACCCTCCCTGTGGTTCCCCAGCATCTCCAAAACGTCACTGGTGGTTTTGGGGTATTTTTAAACCCTTCCACACTGGGATTTTTTTTCATGGTTGCTCTCCATCGCTGAAGGATGAGCTGGAGCAGAGAGACAACAGCCGCTTTGTCCCCTGAGCTGTTTTGGAGGACGGGACATGTCACCGTCCTCCAAAAACCCCTCCCATCCCCCTCTGAGAGCGCGGGGAACTCCCGCGGCCGCCACAAATAACCCGGAGCTAATTGAGGGCGGGTAATTAGGCTGGGAGAGCCGAGGGAGGTGTCCCACAAGGTGACACTGAACAGAGGACCCCCCCTTGGCACTGCCACCGGGGGACAGCGGCGTTGTCCCCGCGTGTCAGCGAAGCACCCGGGGATGGAGCAGGCAGGGCTGGGAGGGATCCCGGGGCTGCAATTATCCCCTCTGGGTGTAATTATCCTCTTTGGGGTGTAATTAACCCTTGTGGGATGTGGGATCCAGCCCCACACGGAACCGGAGCCGGACTGGGGACAGCTCTGGGAGCAGGAGGGGATCGGGAGCGGGACGGGGCAGGGGTCGGGGCACAGATCCAAGAGGGGGGCCGGGCGGGGATCGGGGCAGGGATCCGGGCGGAGGTCGGGGCGATCTTGGGGCTGTAATTGTCCCTTCTGGGTGTAATTGTCCCCTCTGGGATGTAATTAACCCCTGTGGGATGTGGGATCCAACCGCACACGGAACCGGAGCCGGACTGGAGACAGCTCTGGGGTCCGGGCGGCTCCGGGCGGGGGTCGGGGCTCCGGAGGGGCTCACCACGGTGCGGGTCTCGTTGGCGGGCAGGGTGTCGATGGCCAGGCTGCCGCCCCCCAGGTCCTGGCTGATGCGGGTCCCCTCGGCCGCGTCCCGAGCCCTCCGTCCCTCGCTGCCGGGGGGGCGTCCTGGGGACACACGGAGAGGGGTCACTCGTGTCCCCCAGCAAGGCTGGGACACGAGTTTGAGGGGGCTGAGCATCGGTGAGCAGGGATGGAGAGGCGGGGAAGGGTCCGGGGTGGCCGCAGGGACAGGGACAGGTGACAGCGACAGCGGCCAGGGGAGGACAGCTGGGGACAAATGGCAGTGGCAGCCCCCCACGCGCCAGCGCGACCCCGGCGAGGGCGAAGTGACACCAGTGTGGCACCAGTGTGGCACCAGTGTGGCACCAGTGCGGCCATGTCCTCGATGTCCCCAAGCATCCCAAGCTGGGACGGGCTCCGGGTGTCAGGGCAGGTCCCAAGGAGCCAAAATCCGCCTCCCTCCCCCCCTGCACGCATCTCCCCAGCCCCGCGGAGGCCGGAAACACGGCTGGGGAGGATAAAAAAGGCATTTGGGACCAAATCTGCCGAGAATCAGGAGGGTTCTGGCAGCGCGGCGCGGGCGGGGGCGGCGGGGACGGCAGCTCGCCCACGGCGGGGACACAGCCGGGACGTCTGTCCCCAAACGGGGACACTGCACAGCCCCCCCCAGCCCGGGGGAGCGGGGTCCCACCGCCACCCCATGGGAGTTAATTGCTAATTGCTGCTTAATGAGCTCCCGGGGCTGGGTTCTGCTCCCAGGTCTCCGGGAGGGGAAACTGAGGCACGGGGTGGGGGGGAGCAGGGCTGGGCTGGACGTAGGGGCAGAGGGGGGGTCTGTGCCTGGGGGTGACACTGGCCATCCCTGGGGGGCACAGGGGGCACAGTGCGGGCAGGTGTGGGGTGTCCCAGAGAGCAGAGACCCCCCCCCCCCAAAAGGCTCCCCAAAATCTCAGCCAGGACAGCGCCCGCCGTGCCACGGTCGGGGGAGGGGGGAATCCTTCGTGGGGAACCCCCAGCAACGCGGACAGCCCGCCCAGCAGCGAGGACAGCCCAGCACAGATATGGGGGGGGTCCGGGCACCCCAATTTGGCTGCGGAGATTTTGGGGCAGGGGGGAGCACGGGGAGGGGAACGGGACCCCCACCCGCGGAGCGCACCTGCGGGCTGGGGGGGGCACGGAGACACCCCCAAAGCACAGCAGAGAGAGGACACACAGACCCCCCGGACAGACCCCCAGGGCACGGCGGGGACCCCCCTGCACCCCCAGTCCCCCCCAGCCCCCCGTACCTGCGCCCAGCGCCCCTTGGAGCAGGCAGAGCAGGAGGAAGCCCCCCCAGAGCATGGTGGGGGTCGGGGGGCTCAGCGCCCCGCCATGGGCCGGGACCCCCGGGAGCCGCGCACCGAGCGGAGTCGGAGCCGGAGCCGGGCGGGGCCAGGGGCGGGCCCGGGGGTGGGGATGGAATTGGGAAGGGCTGGGATGGGATGGGAAGGGAAAGGAAGAGATGGAGCTAGAGCCGGCAGCAGGACCCCCGTGAGCCCAGGGGCTTCGGGAATGTTCGTCCATCCCCGTCCCCTCGCTGCTGGGGTGTTTGGGGGGCAAATAAAAGGGTGAGAAAAAGAGTGAGGAACCCCCGTAAAGGTGACCAAAACAAGGGGGCACCCGGATTTGAACCGGGGACCTCTTGATCTGCAGTCAAATGCTCTACCACTGAGCTATACCCCCGCTGCAGTACCGCGCCCGTCGCTGAGAATAGCACTGTCACTGAGCCAAGATACCCCAAAAATACGGCATTCCCCACTCACAGACACCTCCAATCACGGACACCTCTTAATCCAAGACACCCTTAAATCACTGACACCCCACACCCCCGGACACCCCCAATCACGGACACCCCTCAAACAGGGAAATCCCCCACCCACAGATACCCCCAGTCACCGACACCTCTTAATCACCGACACCCCCAATCCCTGACACCCCACAAACACGGGCACCCCCACCCACGAAACCCCTCCCACCCACAGATACCGCCCCCCCCCCACCTACAGAGCCCCCCACATCCGAGCACCCCACACCCCCGGACATCCCCCAGGGACACCCCCACTCACGGATGCTTTTTGGGGTTTTGGGGCCGATTTGGGACACCGAAGCGAAATTTGGGGGTCCCCTGGACTGTCCCCACTGCGGGTCCGCTTTGGGCTGCAGGGGGGGGCTCTGGGCTGAGCCCCCCACTCAGGGACACCCCCACACTGACACCCCCACCCCACTGCCCCACACCCCTATGTGCCCCCCCCCAGGCTCCCCCCGAGTACCTCTGGGGACACAACCCCCCAAACCCCCAAACCCCCCAAACCCCCAAACTCCCAAAACCCCAAACCCCAAAACCCCCAACCTTCAAAACCCCAAACCCCTAAAACCCCAAACCCCCAAAATCGCAAGACCCCAAACCTTCAAAACCCCAAACCCCAAAACTCCCAAAACCCCAAAACCCAAAACCCAAAACCCTCCAAACCCCAAAATCCCAAAACCCCAAAACCCCAAAATCCCAAAACCCCAAACCCCCAAACCCCCAACCCCCAAAACCCCCAAACCCTCCAAACCCCGAACCCCTAACTCCCAAAACCCCAAACCCCAAAACCCCAAACCCCCGGGGCACCCCCGAGCGCTCACCCAGCCCCTCCAGGACTTTTGGGGTGCGTGGGACTCCCCTAAACCGCCAGACGGGGGCTTTGGGGTGGCAGAGCCGCCGTCCGGGACCCCCGTGGTGGCGCTGGGGGGGATTATCGCGACATGTCGCGCAGCGGGGGACGGATGGGGACAGCGATGGTGCCGCGGAGCGGGGTCAATATTTGCTCCCAAATCCGCTGGGCAAACACGCGGGGAGAGAGAGCGGGGGGGGGGAGCGGATCCTGGCGGCCCCGCTGGTCCCGGAGCACCGGGAGGAAAATTTGGGGTCACCCCATTGTGGATGTGTCACCCCCAGAGCGTCCTGATTCACGGCTGGGGAAACTGAGGCACGGAGGGAGCGGGAATGGCCCGGGAAGGGTGAACGTAGGGGAGGGGAGGTCCCCAAATTGTCAACCTGGGGTGTGGGGGGACACAGGGCACCCCAAAGTGCACCTAAAATCATTCCAAGCTATGGGAGCACATAGGGCACCCCAAATCACCACCCTGAGCTGTTGGGGCATACAGGACACCCCAAACTGTCCCCAAAATCATTTTAAGTTATGGGGGCACACAGAGAAACCCAAACTGCACCCAAAATCATTATTCTGAGGTGTGGGGACGCAAAGGGGACACCCCAAAATCGCCACCCCGAGCTGTGGGGCCGCACAGAGCACCCCAAAATCATCATTCCAAACTATGGGGGCACAGAGAGAAACCCAAACTGTCCCCAAAATCGCCACCCCGAGCTGTGGGGGCGCACAGAGCACCCCAAAATCGCCACCCCGAGCTGTGGGGGCGCACAGAGCACCCCAAAATCATCAATCCGAGCTGTGGGGGCGCACAGAGCACCCCAAAATCGCCACCCCGAGCTGTGGGGGTGCACAGAGCACCCCAAAATCGCCACCCCGAGGTGTGGGGGCACACGGGGCGCCCCCAAACTGCACCTGGAGGGACCCGAAGTGTATTGCAGGGCTCTGGGTTTGGGGACACGGAGGTGACACCGTCTGGGGGACGCGCTCGGGGGGCCGGGGGGGCGCGGGCTGCGATAAGGGCCGGGCGATAGCGATAAGGGCCGGGCCTTATCGCAGCCCATTCGCGGGGGCGTTAGCGAAGGTGCCAATCCCCTCACCCCCAGGGCAGGGGGGGGACACAGGGGACACCCAAACACGGGGCTGGTGCCAGCCCTGTGCCCACCGCTGTGCCCCTTTTGGGGGTCGCAGCCTTTGCTCCCCAATTTTCCCTCTCGTTCCCGCTGTGCCCGCGCTGGAAAAGGGGGAAAAACCAGGGAATTGTGGGGTTGGGGGGGCACAGGGTACCCCAAAGTGCTCCCAAAGTCTCTCTGAGCTAAGGGGGGACACGGGACACCACAAACTGCACCTCCTGAGTTATGGGGGCACACAAGGAACCCCAAACTGTGCCCAAAATCTCTCTGAGTTATGGGGGGACACAGAGAATCCCAAACTGCACCCCCTGAGTTATGGGGAGACAAAGGGAACCCCAAACTGTGCCCAAAATCTCTCTGAGCTATGGGAGCACACAGAGAATCCCAAACTGCCCCCAAAATCACCACCCTGAGCTATGGGGGGACACAAGGCGCCCCAAACTGCCCCCAAAATCATCATTCTGAGGTGTAGGGCCACGCGGGGAACACCAAACTACACCCAAAATCATCACCCCGACTGTGGGGGCGCACAGGGCATCCCAAAATGCCCCCAAAATCACCACCCGGAGCTAGGGGGCACACAGGGCACCCCAAAATCATCACCCCGAGCTGTGGGGGCACACAGGGCACCCCAGGCTGTGCCCAGGGCTGGCGCCGGAGCCAGACTGCTCCGGGGGGGGCTGTTTGCTGTGGGGCCGGTGCCCCCCCATGAGGGGAAGGCTGGCAATTATGGAAATCCCTTAACCCCTGATTGCCTCCTCCCACCCCATTAGCTGGGCAAACACTTTTAGCAGCGGGGCGCCAGCTCGCCCGTGGCTACAAAAACCCCGCGGGCCGGCCGGGCTGGCACCGCCACCGCCAGCACCATGGTGACATCGCCGGCCATCCTCTGCCTCGTCGCCTGGCTCCTGCCACCCGCCGCCGGGCACCTCTGGGCATGGATGTTCTCCCTGCCCCAAAACCCGCCCGATGCCGCCGCGCTGGGCAGGAACCCCGGCGGGGAGCTGGAGGAGGTGAGGAAGGGGGGGGACACACGGGGGAGGGGTCCTGGGGACAGCAGGGGACAGCCGGGGTGGGCACAGAGCTGGGTTTGTAGCCGGGGTGGCAGCAGGGTGGGCACGGTTGTGGGTGAGGGCAGAATTTACAGCCAGGCTGGGCTCAGGTTGGGCTCAGGGTGGTTCGGAGCCAGAATTTGCAGCAGGATGGGCACAGAGCGGGCACTGGGCAGGTGCAGAAGCTGCAGCCGGGGTGGGAGCAGGGGACGGGTTTGGAGCGAGTGTCACCCGCGGTGACCCCGCAGGGTTCTGCCGGGGACGGCGACACGGGGGCCGTGGGCAGCTAGGGGGGGACACGGGGGGAGTCCATTTCCAGCCGGGAGTGGACATGGGTGATCTGTTTGCAGCCAGGAGTGGATATGGGGGGTCCATCTCCAGCTGGGGGTGGACACGGGGGGTCCGTTTGAAGCCAGGAGTGGACACTGGGGTCCATCTCCATCCGGGGTCACACGGGGAGGGGTTCATCTCCACCCGGGGGTGCGGCGGCGGGGCCGGCAGGGGGCGCGGTGGCGGCGGGCGGCGCGGGGCGCTCCAGTGGCGCAATCGGTCAGCGCGCGGTACTTATAGGGCGGTACACGAGCGATGCCGAGGTTGTGAGTTCGAGCCTCACCTGGAGCAGGACTTTTGTAGGGGTTCGCGCCCTGTATTGCCACCCCCCACCTTGCCCGGCTGCCGGGTTTTCTTTTCGCGAGATAAAAATCCTGGAAGCGCTGAGGATGGAGCTCGGCTCTCCAAAATCACCCCACACCTTGAACAGACGGGGTTTTGCGCCGTTCCCAGCCTGTCTCGGGGTCAGGGATGGAACGGGGTGGGGGATGAGGTGTGACCCCCCTGAAGTGCCGTGTCCCCCCTTCCTCCTCAGGTGACCCCGTGCAGCCCCGCCACCCCCTGCGCCCAGGGGCACTTCTGTGACGAGCACTTCGGGCTGTGCCTGCCCACGCGACCCGAGGGCCACTACTGCCGCCACGACCCTCACTGCGCCCCCGGGCTCGTCTGCATGTTCGGCAAGTGCCAGCAGCCCGCGCCCCCCGGGCAGGACGGTGAGTGTGGGGCTGGCACAGGGGGGACGCGCTCTGCGAGCCTGGGGAGATGCGATGCTGGAGCAGGCGGTGCTGCGGGTCCCCTAATGTCGCTTTCTGCGCCACCAGGAGCGCGGTGCCAGCGGGACGAGGAGTGCGGGCCCGGCGGCTGCTGTGCCCGCCAGCACGGGGAGCGGGTGTGCCAGCGGCGCCTGGCACTGGCACAGAGCTGCCACGTCCCCCCCGGGGGTCTCGCCTTCAGCATCAACCAGGTGTGCCCCTGCCAGGCCGGGCTGGTGTGCCGACCCTCGGTGCCATCCAGAGAGTGAGTAGGGGGCGTGCCGGGCCGGGCGGGGGGCGTGGGGGACACCCGGGTCGGGGGACAGGGCTGAGTGTCACCGATGTCGCCGTGTGCTGTCCGCAGGAGAGCGTTCGAGTACCGGTCGGAGAAGAGCGAGTGGCGGTGCCGGCAGCCCTGAGTGCCCGCCGTGTAATTTATTATCTGTAAATATCGCGACCACAGAGTGTCCCGAGCCGGCCCAGCGCCGATAAACCCATCCCCGGGGAGGGGGCTGGAGCCCCCCGACCCCCGCGTTGGATCCTCGCCCCTTCCTCTTCCTCAGAGCCGGGCGGGTCCCGGCTCCATCCTCAGTGCGGGGTCACCGCAGAGCTGAGCTGTGCCCGGTCCAGCCGCGGTGACCGCAGCCCCCCAGTGTCCCTCTGTGTCCCTCTGTGTCCCCTCGTGTCCCCCCAGCCCCAGCAGGCTCAGGCAGGGGGGGCAGGTCTCACCGAAATGTTTATTACAAAGAACCAAGCGAGCGGGGCGAGTCCCCCCGACACACACGCACACACGCACACAATTCAACGAGAATAAATAAATAAAATACATTTTTTTTTGTCGGGTCTTTAAATTAAAAGTTTGTGGAGTGACATAAATTACGGGACGTCCCTCTGCCCCGCGGGTGGTGGGGGGGGAAGCCCACCGCCCGGATTTTTGGCCGCCACGGGGGCGAGCGCTGGGGCAGGGGGGGCTCAAAGCACTTGGCAGGCAGTGACACCGAGTCCCCCCCCGAAAAAAAGGGGGAAACTGAGGCACACGTGGGTGGCGGCTTGGCAGCGGCAGAGCTGGGTGCCCCCCAAGCCCCCCGACCCGGGCTGGTGGTCTGGGTAAGGCAGTGACCCCGGGGACCCCCAGGAATGGGGGTGGGGGGCAAGGGGTTGCCCCAGGGGTGGGACAAGCCCCGTCCCGCGGTGAGGGCTGGACGGGGGGTGTCCCCAGGCCACCCTGGTGTGGTCACCCCGCAGAGCTGGGGGGGGGAGGGCACAGGAGACGCCCCGGGGCGGGCACAGGACAAGGCAGTGCCCCGGGGTGTGGGGACGGACAGAGGCTCACGGACAGACGGACAGACGGACACGGCTGGACAGGGCGAGCGTGGACAGGCACGGCGGGGGCGGGGGGTTGGAACAGGAAGGGAGGGGGGCTGGGGAAAGGGGGGGCCGGGACCTGGCAGTGCCAGGACAGCGGGACCCCCCCCGGCAGGCCAGGGCTGGGCAGCTGTTAGCACAGGTTAGACCCCCAAAACTGGCTCAGATTCACCCCCCACCCCCCAGTTCAGGCAGAGCCCCTCCAAGGCAAACACATGCAGACCCACCCCCCTCGGGGGGCGCAGAGGGGAGCCCCCCCAGAGCCCTGCACACACACGCATGCACCCCCCGGCAGGGCTGGGGGCTGGGGGGCAGTGCCAGGCACTGCCAGGCTGGGGGGGCAGCTGGCGGGGACCCCCCCACGGCCACGGCCAGCTCCGGGGACCCCGCAGCCGAGAGCACCATGGAGAAGCGGGGGGCAGGGCTGGGGCTGGGGAGGGGGGCACGGCCCCCACCCCGCGCCGGGGGGACGGGGACACGCCGGGTCCCCTTTGGTCACTTGCTGTCCCTGCCGGAGATGCTGGGGGGCTGCGGCAGGGGGAGACCCCCAGGGCACTGCTGGCCGGGCACAAAGCGGGGGCACAAAGGCAACCAGCGGGGCTGGCCCGCACCCCAAAACCAGCGCTGCCCGCACCCCCTCATCCTAACGCATGAAAACGTCCCGGCCCCAGCCCTCTCCGTCGCTCTGGCCCAGGGGCTCCTGGCCCTTGGCTCGGCCCCGCAGTCCGGGCTCGGCCCCGTCCCAGGAGCCGGGCGGGGGCTGCGGGCCGGCCCCGGGGGTGCCCGGCGGCTCCTCCTCGACGGGATCCATCTCGATGTCCATGCAGCAGGAATCGCCGGGCTCCGAGTCCCGGCTGCCCGGAGCATCCGTGTCGAAGGTGTCCTGGCGGGCCAGGCTGCGGGGGCCCGGGCGGGAGGGCGGCAGGAGGACCCTGCCCTGCCCGCGGCCCCCCGAGTCCCCCGGGCCCTGCCGGGGGCGGCCGTGCTCCCCCTCCGGGTGCGGAGCCTGGGTGCGAGAAGCGAGCACACCATGCGGGGATGGACGGGCCGGGGGCACTCGGGGGGGTTAGTGGGGGGTTAGTGGGGGACACACGCTCCTGGCCAGCCTCTGGTGGGTGACACGGTGGCGGCGGGGCTGGGAATGGGGAGGGGGAGCAGCGCCAGCAAGTCAGGCTCGCTGGGAGATTTAGCGACACAAAACACAGGACACGTGTCCCCTCTCTGTCCCCAGCCCCGGGGTGGGGGGCTCAGCACGGTGCGATGGGGCTGTGCCCCCACCCAACCCACCCAGGACACCCCCAAACTCTCACCCCCACCACGGCTCCCCCAGAGGTGTGGGAATGGGGTCTGGCAGCCCCAGGAAGGCACAGGGTGGGTCTTGAAGGGGTTCCCAATCCCCTGGGCAGCTCCAGGAGGAGGCACAGATTCCCAGGAGACCCCAAATGTGGGGCTGGCAGCAATCCCAGGCAGGGAGAGATCCCCAGGATGGCCCCAATCCAGGAATGGGAGCAGCTCCCTGGGGTGACCCCGAAACCAGGAACAGTCCCTGCAGTACCCTGGGGGGGGCACAGGTTCCCAAAGGAACAATCCCAGGGCTGGTCCCACTCCTGGGGGGCTCTGCCTCCCCACGGTGACCCCAATCCCATGGGCTGCCCTGATCCCAGCGTCCCCAGGGTGGGTGACCCTACACCTTGGGATCATGGTCCCATGGGGTGACCCTAACCTCAGGGGTGGCCCCAATCCCAGGGTGGAGAGCTTGACCCCAGGACAGGTGATCCCAAGGGACAATCCCACACCTGGGGGAGGACCATAGTCCCGTGGAGCCACCCTGATCCCAGGTGACCCCAGGGATCATCCCACACCTCTGGGGGGGCTGTGACTCCCTGGGCCTCCCCAATCCCAGGGATCTCCCGATGCCTGTGTGGTGTCCCCCCGCTGTCCTGCGCCCCAACGTCCCCGATGTCCCCGGCGTCCCCTCACAGCGCGTGCTCCTCCAAGGGGGCTCCGGGGGGGCTGGGGGTGGCCTGGCGGCCCCAGAGGTTGAGGTTCCTGCGCAGGGAGGTGAGCACCTGTACCTGGAGGTTGGAGACGGGCGCGGGGCTGGCGGCCAGCGCGGCCGTGGCCATGGTGCGGCTCAGCAGCGGGTTCTGGGGGTTGCTGCTGGGCGGGTGCGTGGCCTTCCAGTAGGCCTCCAGGTACTCGGCCAGGTGCTCGCAGGCCTCCTCCAGCTGGTTCTCGTCCAGAACGATGTCGAACATCTCCTGCGGGAGGGACCCGTGCGAGGTGGGGCGGGGCGGGGACGTGGGGCAGGGTGGGGACAGTGGGACAGAGCCTATGGGACAGCGTGGGGACAATGGGACAGAGCCCGTGGGACAGGGCGGGGACATGGGGCAGGGTGAGGTAGCTGGACATGGGGCAGAACCTATGGGACAGCGCAGAGCCTTATGGGGCAGGGAGGGGACAATGGGACAGGGAGGGGTACCTGGACATGGGGCAAGAGCCTATGTGACAGGATGGGGGCAATGGAGCAGGGCAAGGCCAATAGGACAAGGAGGGGACAATGGGACAGGGAGGGGCAGCTGGATATGGGGCAGAGCCTATGGGACAGAGAAGGGACACTGGGAGAGGGTGGGGACAATGCGACGGGGAGGGGACAATGGGACAGAGCCTATGGGACAAGGTGGGGACAATGGGACAGGAAGGGGCAGCTGGATATGGGGCAGACCCTATGGGACAGAGTGGGGACAATGGGACAGGAATGGGACAATGGGGCAGAGCCTATGGGACAGGGTGGGGACAAGGGGAGAGGGAGGGGACAATGGGACAGGGTGGAGCCTTACGGGACAGGGAGGGGTACCTGGATATGGGGCAGAACCTATGGGATAGAGAGGGGACAATGGGACAGGGAGGGACAGCTGGATATGGGGCTGAGCCTATGGGACAGGTCAGGGACAATGGGACAGGGTGGGGCAGGGCAGGGTGGGGTCAGTCTGTGTGGCACCACTCACGGGTGGGCACTGTGCCAGCTTGTCCGAGGCCACCATCTGCACGTTGAGGTGCTTGGCCTGGGACTTCCCCCTGGACTTCACCAGCCTCTGCAGCACCTGGGCAGGAGGGGACAGCACAGGGTGGCCCTGGGGACACTGCCCGGTGTCCCCAGCGTGGCAGGGAGGGGCTGGCACTGCCCGGTGTCCCCAGGGAGGGGCTGGCACTGCCCCCCAGGGCCCACACCCACCTTGGGGGAGGTGATTTTGATGTAGACGATGATGGGGGCCAGCGAGGTCTTGGCCAGCTGCGCTGGGTGGTTGATGGTGTCGGCGTCCAGGGCCACCAACTGCAGCGTCCGTGCCAGCTCGAAAATCCGCTCGGTCTCACTCTGCACCTCGGCTGGGAGGGGACAAGGGACAGTGAGGGAGGGCAGGGACAATGTGGAGAGGGGCAGGGGACACGGGGACAGGGTGGGGAGGTGCTGGGTTAAGGTTTGTTCTAACTTAAAAGCATTTAAAAATTTTTTATTTTCAGTCTCGTGCGAAGGGTGGGACAGTACAGGTGCTATAATTCATGTTAGCAGAGTTAGAAATTAATTTATTTAGCTGTTTATTAACTACTTCCTAATATGTAAGAAATTTGTTAACCATTTCCTAATATTTAGGAAATTTATTAACGGTTTCCAAATTTATTAACTATTTCTTAATTACAATACACTATAAGGGTTGCTTGGCCTATCAGTTTTTGCCACGCTTTGCTACAAATGTCTTAAAGGTAATCGTTTAGAATTACCCCTCTTGGGATCTAATACAATGTATCTTTCATTAAAATACATATCTTCTATATATCTCTAAAGATATATAGAATATATAGATTCACCTGGGGGTGAGCCAGGGACAAATTCTAAAGTTATAGAATATATAGATATAGATATATTCTATAAAGATATAGAATATATACACATTTATCCATATTTTTAACTATATATATCCATATAGATGTGTATTCATATAGAATATACATATACATATATATTAGAATATATATATCTATATACACATTAATATAAATATATCTATATATTGATATATATTCAATATGGATACATATATATTCAATAAAAATACATAGAGATATAGGGATATATAACAATATATATCTATATATTCATATATATTCTATATATATAGATTTATATTATATATCGATTTATAAATATATATCAGTATATATCAATATATATAAATATCAATATATGTCTATATATTCATATATATAAGATTATATATTAATTATATATTTATATATACTCATATATAAATAGATCTATATAGAGACTGTCTATATCTATCTATATATTGATATATATTCAATATATAGATATATTTATATTCAATATAACTATATACATATATATCTATATATCAATAACAATCTATATATCCAGATACATATTGAATAAATATATACTCAATATAGATCTAGATATAGATAAAATCTATCTATATATCTATATATGTGTATATATATTATATGTATATATTCTATATATATTTTATTCTAGATATAGATATATAGCTATATATGAAAATAATTATAGATATATATAGATATATATAAAAATATAGATTTATATATATTAAAATATAGAGATATAGATATAGATATATATATATATATAGATATATATAGATATATATAGACATAGATATATATACACATATCTATATATAGATATATTCAATACAGATATATTTCTATATTTTAATATTTCTCAGCAATATCCATTATTTTTTGTAATGTCACCTCCCAAGTGCCACAGCATGGGGACAGCATCAGGACAGGGCCTGTCCCGAGGCTCGGTCACCTCGGTGTCACCCCAGGGACAGCACAGCCCCCCCACCCCAAACCACACACACACACACACACACAGATGCCACCAAGGTGTCCCCAACCCTCAGGTTGTGTCCCTGCGGCCACCTGGGTGGGGGACAGGGGGGGTCCCTGTACGTACCCAAGACATCTGTGTCAGGAGCAGGGGAGGAGGAGGAGGCAGCGCGGAGGGGAGGAGGAACCCAGAGAAAGAGAAACGGGAAGAGAAAACACAACGGAGATGGTAAAGGAGGAGGAGGAGGAGGAGGAGGAGGAGGAGGAGAAGGAAGAAGAGGAGGAGGAGGAGGAAGAAGAGGAGGAGGAGGAGGAAGAAGAGGAGGAGGGAGCTCAGGGGTCCCTGGCCATGTCCCCCCCTCACTGGAGGAGGAGGAGGAAGGAGGATGGGGAGGTGGAGGAGAAGGAGGAGGAGGAAGAAGAGGAGGAAGAGAAGGAGGAGGAGGAAAAGGATAGGGAAGAGGATGAGATGATGATAATGATGATGATGATGATGATGGGGAGGAGGAGGAGGAGATGGAAGAGGAGGAGCAGCACAGGGTCAGTCACCCCCACCCCCAGGAGCGGGATGAGCCCCCCGAGTTGGGTTGGGGTGATACAGATGGAGGCTTGGGGGGGGTCCCACGGACCACGGGTGGTTTGGGATGTCTGGGGGTGTTTGGGGTGTCCGGGGTGTTTGGGGTGTCCGGGGGGTGTTTGGGGGAGTTCCGGGTGGGTTTTGGGGGTCCCAGGGGGCGGTACCCAGGCTGGAGCGGGTGCTGGAGCGCTCGATGATGGTGTGCTTGCTGGGGTTGTTGAGCACGGAGCGCTTGGCCAGGGAGATGTCGGCTGTGACCCGCGTGATGGAGATCCTGGGGACACAGAGGGGACACCCCGCGGCCATGGTCACCCCACAGCCACCCCCGGGACCCCAATGACACCCCACAGCCACCCCCGGGACCCCAGTGACACCCCACAGCCACAGCCACCCTGAGAACCCATTGACATCTCACAGCCACCCCCAGGACCCCAGTGTCACCCCCAGACCCCACTGTCCCCCCCCTGCTGTCACCCCACACCCAGTCCCTCTATGGGGTTAGGGGTCTCCATGAGTTTAGAGGTCCCTCTATGGGTTTAGGGCTTCCCTTGTGGGTTTAGGGGTTCCTCCATGGATTTAGGGGTCCCTCTATGGGTCCAGGGGACCCTCTATGGGTTCAGATGCCCCCTCATGAGTTCAGGAGTTCCTCTGTGTGTTTAGGGGTCCCCTCAGGGGTTCAGGGGTCCCTCTCTAGGTTCAGGGGTGGATTTAGGAGTCGACTCAGGGATTCCTCATGGATTTAGGGGTCCCTCTATGGGTCCAGGGGTCCCTCTATGGGTTCAGGGGTGGATTTTGGGGTCCCTCTATGGGTCCAGGGGTCCCTCTATGGGTTCAGGGGTGGATTTTGGGGTCCCTCTATGGGTTCAGGGGTCCCCAGCCATGCCCCACTCACCGGCCATCGAAGCGATGCTTCAGGAAGTCGAACAGCGCCTTCTGCATCATGTCTGTCACCTGGGCAGGGACACAGGGACACCAGGGACAGCAGGGACACGGGGACAATGCAGGGTTGGGCTCCCCCAAACCCCTCAAGCGCCCCCCACCCCCTGCTCACCTCGTAGCCCTTCAGGGAGGGCCCCACGAGGATGATGGGGCGCATGGAGGGCACCACGTCGTACGGGGGCACGTGCTCGGTCTGGGGACACAGCCGGGGGTCACCGGGCCAGGAGGGGACACGGGGCACCCCCGGCCGTGGCTCCGGGGTGTACTGGGGGGGCTGCAAGCGGGGGGGCACCTCCCTCCATCCCCCCTCCCAGGGTCCTGGCGCTACTCACCGACTTCTGCTTCTGCTTGGCTGCGTCCGGGGGCAGAGACACACACAGCAAAGGCAAAGGCAAAGGCAAAGGCAAAGGCAAAGGCAAAGGCATGCGTGTTACTGGGGACACGGCGGGGACAGCCCCGGGGACGTGGGGACACGGCTGGGACACACAGGAGTGAGCCAGGGACATGGCTGGGACAGCCCCAGGGGTGACCCAGGGACAGTGTGTGACCTGCATGGTGACCCAGGGACACCCGTGTGACCCAGGGACCTGGGTGTGACATCCCAAGGGTGGCCCAGTGACACAGGTGTGACCCAGTGACACCTGTGTGACCCAGGGACACACGTGTAACCTCTGGGGTGAGTCAGGGACACACATGTGTGACCTGCAGGGTGACCTAGTGACACACGTGTGACCCAGCAACATGTGTGTGACCCCCAGGAGTGAGTCAGTGACCTGGGTGTGACCTGCAGGGTGACCCAGTGACACCTGTGTGACCCCCCTGGGGATGAGCCAGGGACACACGTGTGACCCAGAGATGACCCAGGACATGTGTGTGACCCCCTCAAGGGTGACCCAGTGACACATTGTGACCCCCCCTAAGGTGACCCAGGGATACGCGTGTCACTCGCAGGGTGCCCAAAGGACACGTGTGTGACCCCAGAGCCACGTGTGCGACCCAAGGGGTGCCCAGGTGACACGTGTGGGGACAGTGACACAGCAGCATTGTCCCCTCTGGGGTAGCCCTGGCTGCCGGGGGGGCTCTGCAAGGCTTGGGGGGCAGCTGGGACCCCGCAGGGCTGCTCACCCCTGCAGACCCCCCCATCCCGTGTAGTGGTAGCGCCCAAACCCCCCCCAAGTTATGTCCGGTTTGGGGGAGGAATGGTCCATTCTCAGCTGCGGGGGGGTGACACACCGGCCGTGCTGGAACACACCATGCGCACACTGCGGGGGGGAACAACCGGGAGGGGGGGCACGGGCTGGTCCATTCCATGGACGGGGTGGGGGGATCACAGCCATGGGCTGGTCCATTCCATTGACAATGGAGGGGGGTCAGCCATGGACTGATCCATCCCACAATCCATGGGGGGGATGCAGCCATGGATTGATCCATTCCAATCAATGGGTGGGGGGGGAGGGGATCACAACCGTGGACTGATCCATCCCATTAACAAGGGTGGGGGGTCAGCTATGGACTGATCCATCCCATTGACAATGCAGGGGGGGTCAGCCATGGACTGATCCATCCCATGGCCCATAGTGGGGGGACACAGCCACAGACTGATCCATTCCATTGATGAAATGGGGGGGGGTCAGCTGTGGGCTGATCCATCCCATTGACAACATGGGGGGATATCAGCAGCGGACCGATCCATTACATTGACAACAGGGGGGGTCAGCCGTGGGCTGATCCATCCCATTGACAACATGGGGGGGGACACAGCCACAGACTGTTCCATCCCAGTGACCGCACACGGGGGTCAGGCATGGACTGATCCATCCTAGGGTTCACGGGGGGGGGACACAGCCACGGACTGATCCATCCCATTGACAACGCGGGGGGAGGTCAGCCACGGACTGATCCACCCCGCTGTCAGCAGGAGGAGCCAGCCCCGCAGTGTCCCTGGCGCAGGGCTCATCCCGTGCTGCGGCCCTGGGGCAGTGCATGGCCCCCCAGCCCCCTTGGGGTGCCCCCAGCCCCCCGGCAGTGTTAGGGCAGGCAGCGGGTGCAGCAGGCGGGACCCGCGGGGGCCGTTACCTTCCTAAAGAAGGGGATGCGCTTGCTGTGGGCGGGGGGGGTGGTGACACTGCTCACGCTACTCTTAGGGGAGCGCTGCGCCTCCACGGCCTCCTCCTCCTCCTCCTCCTCTAACTCATCGGGCTCAAAGGCAAAGCTGGCCATGTCCAGGCCACCTGGGGAACCGCCGGAGCCGCGGGGACGGCGGGGGGGAGAGAAGAAGAGCGACAATGGCGATGGGAGAACGCAAAAAAAAAAAAAAAAAAAAAGGAGATGGGGATGGTGGGGAAGGGGTGGGAGAGGAGATGGGGGCACCCTGCCTGCACCCGTGGGGAGCTGGGGAGGGACCCCCGGGCTGGAGCTGCCGGGGGACCCCCAGGACACTCTTACCGCTGGCGGGGGGCGTGGGGCGGCGTGTCCCTGTCACCGCATCGCCCAGGCTGGAGCTGGAGTTGTCACCCGATTTGCTGCGTGGGAGAAGCACGGGGAGAGAGAGCGGTGAGGGCGGCACGGGGAGGGTGCATGGAGAGATGGGGGGTTCGGGGTGAGCCCCCACCTCGAGCTCAGGCGGTTCTGCCTCATCTTCTGCTCCTGCAGCAGCCTCATGTTCTCCAGCTTGACGGGGCTGGGGATGAAGCCAACCTCGCAGCCCTCCTTCACCAGCCGCCCGATCCACCAGTCGTTGTTGTATTTCTGCTCCGGGCATGGAGGGGAGGGGGAAAAGAAAAATGTCGCAGACATTTCCTCGTGAAAAATCTTTTCTTTAGGATTTTTTCCTCCTGAGAAGCTGTGGCCTCAGAAACAGATGTAAGCAATGGGTTATCTGCTGCTGTGGAATGCAACAGGTCCGTCTGGATTGGCCCAGCTTGGATGTTTATAATTAATGGCCAATCCAGGACTGAGCTCCTTCGGACAGAGTCCGAGAGAGCAGCTTATGTGATCGTTCTTTCTTTTCTATTCTTAGCGTAGCTAGCTTCCGAAGAAACCTTTCCTCCCTCTTCTTTTCAGTATAGTTATAACATGTGTATATATCATAAAATAATAAATCAAGCCTTCTGAACATGGAGTCAACGTTCTCGTCTCTCACCTCACCTGAAAACCCCAGTGCCCACCGTCACAATAAAACACCTTACAACCCCCCCGAGGCCCAGCCCAGCGCTGTCCTCATTCCCCCCGGGGCTCTCCCACCTCCTTGATGTGCAGGAAGTCCTTGGGCTCGAAGCAGATGGCCATGCCCTGCACGGGCACGTCGTCCCCGGCCGAGGGGTTGTAGCCCACGTTGGTGCGGAGGGCGAACGCCACCGGCTTGGTCTGCACGGCAGGGTGGATGGGCAGCTCCCCCCGGCCCAAAACGGGGAGATTCCAGCCCAAAACGGGGAGATTCCACCCTCTGCCACCCCAAAACGGGGAGATTTCACCCCACAACGGGGAGATTCCAGCCCGAAATGGGGAGATCCCATCCTCTGCCACCCCACAGTGGGGAGATGCTGCCCCAAAACAGGGAGATGCCACCCCAAAACGGGGAGATTCCAGCCCAAAACAGGGAGATTTCACCCCACCAACGGGGAGATTCCAGCCCGAAATGGGGAGATTCCAACTTCTGCCACCCCACAATGGCGAGACCCCATCCTCTGCCAACCCCAAAATGGGGAAATCTCACCCTCTGCCACCCCAAAACACGGAGATCCCATCCTCTGCCATGCAAAAACGGGGAGATTCCACCCCAAAACTGTGAGATCCCAACCTCTGCCACCCCAGAACGGGGAGATTCCACCCCCTCGCCCCCATCCTGGCCAGGCAGGTGCAGCTCCCAGTTCCACCCAGTGACCCCCACTGCCTTCCCAGTGCCCCCAGGGGCCGGGACACGGCAGGGCTGGGGGGCTGGGGGCACCGGGGGTCCCTGTGCCAGGGCTGGGGGGCACAGGAGGGGTCCATCCCGGCTGTCCCACCTTGGCTTTCTCCAGCTGGGCCATGGCCTGGCGCTCGGCCTCCCTGCGCAGCGCCTCCCTGTCCTCCTCCAGCGACACATCCGAGTCCGAGGGGCGGCTGGTGTAGGACTCAGCCGAGCCCTGCGCGGTGGGGAGGGGGCTCAGCCCAGCCTGTGCCCCCCCAGGACAGAGAGCCCAGCCCCAATCCCGGCCCTGTGATCCCTCTGCACGCTCTCACTGTGCCGGTGCCACTGGGAGCCGCCCTGGTCCTGCCCAGTGCCACCCCAGGGCTGCCTGGTCCTGCCTAGAGCCACCCCGGTGCTGCCTGGTGCCACCCCAGTGTCACCTGGTACTGCCTGGAGCCACCCTGGTGCTGCTCGGTGCCACCCAGTGCTGCCCAGAGCCACCCAGTGCCACCCTGGTCCTGCCTAGAGCCACCCCAGTGCTGCCTGGTGCCACCCCTGGTGCCACCTGGAGCCACCCGGTGCTGCCCAGAGCCACCCCGGTGCCACCCTGGTCCTGCCTGGAGCTACCCAGGTGCCACCTGGTACGGCCCGGTGCCACCCAATCCTGCCTAGAGGCACCCAGTGCCACCCAGAGACCCCCTGGTGCCACCGCGGTGCCACTCAGTGCCACCCTGGTGCTGTCCAGAGCCACCTCAGTGCTGCCCGGTGCTGCCCGATGCCACCCTGGAGCCACCCCAGTGCCACCCCGGTCCTGCTCGGTGCCACCTCAGTGCCACCCTGGAGCCGCCAGTGCCACCGCGGCGGGGTCACGGCAGGAGAGGGGCACACACACACACACACACACACACACACACACACACGGGGCAGCTGTCGCCACCGCTCTGGCCGGGAACGTGACACCAACACCGGCCCCGCTGCCCGGGGGCTCTGCAGAGACTCTGGGACCCCCAGAGTGTGTCCCCCACAATGTCCCCCCCAATGTCCCCAGCTGTGGGACAGGGCGCTCCGAGGACACCCAGGGACCCCCCGCTCCCCCCCAGTCCCACAGGGACACCCCAGGGACGCAGTGGGTGACACATGGGACACCCCCCCCAGTCCTGATTGATCCCTTTGGGGGTCACCCCAAATTTGGGGGTCACCCCATTTGCACAGCCCGGCTTGGGGACCCCCCCAAAACCCACAGTGGGGACACCCCCCCCCACCCCCTACCCCACAGAGGGGACAGCGGGGGGGTCACCCGCCCCAGAGACCCCCCCAAAACTCCCCGAGGAGGGAGGCAGGGTGGGCAGGGGGGGTCGGGGGGCGCTGGGGGTCGCTCACCGGGGCAGCCGGGGGGTCTTTGCCGGGCACCTCCATGGTGGCAGGGCCGGGGGGGGGGAGCGGGGCGGGCAGGGCTGGCCATGGGCGGGGAGGGGGGTTCAGGTTTCACCCGGGTAAATTTAGCCCGGGCCAGAGGATGGGGGCTCAAACGGGGGGATGGGGGGCCCTGCCAAGCCCCAATTTTGGTGCCAGGGCTGTGCCCACCACCCCCCCCCCCCAAAAACCAAAAAAGGGGCAGGCGACCCCTGATTTGAGGAGGGGGGCATTCCTCTCAAAATAATTGAGGGGGGGTGGAGGGCACGGCCAGGCCTGGCTCGGTGCGACCCCCACACCCCCCTCAAGTTCTTGGGGTACGAAGGAGAGATGGGACCCCCAAAAAAAGCACCGGGACCCCCCAAAAAAGCGCCGGGACCCCCCGCACCTGCCGCACGAAGCTGTTGGAGGTGGTGTCCGAGGAGGTGCTGCCGTCCGAGCGCTTGAAGCGGCTCTTGCGCCTGCTGTACTTGCCCTGGGGACAGGGGAGGGGGAGACACGGGAGCGCTGGACCCCCCCACACACACACAAAAAGTCCCCCCAAAACTCGGGGGGCAGCTCTGCACCCCCCCCACCACCCCCGCCCTGCAGCTGAACGGGGCTCGGGGGGGTCGGGAATGGGGGGCGCCCCTTCCCCCGGTATTGGGGGGGGGGCTGCGACCCCAAACCCCCTCAGATCCCCACCGTGGTGGGGTTGGGGTCGCAGCCCCCCCAATTCCAGCGCCCCCCAGTTAAACCACAGCCCAACAGCCCCCCCCGAGAGGAGGGGGTGACACCACGCCCCCCGAAACCCCCCCCACCCCCACGGGACCCCCCCTCCCTCCTGCTGGGATCTGGGGGTGTCCCATTGCCCCCGCCTTTTGGGGGGGTACAATGCTGGGGGGAGGGGGCTGTCACCTCCCCCCCCCACCCCCACAATGTCCCCAAGGCACAGCTGGGCCCAGCTGTCACCCCCCGGGGGTGGGGGGGTCCCCATGGTGGGTATTTGTAGGTACAGGACCCCCCCCACCTCACCCCAAAATCTGTCACCTCACCCCAAAAAACTGTCACCTCACCCCAAAATCTGTCACCCCCCCTCAGCTGGAGCTCCCCAAAAGCACAGAGAGGGGGGGTCTGTCCCCAGCGCCCCCCACCCCCCTGGCACCACTGAGGGGACTGTCCCTGTCCCCCCCCCTTAAAAACCAGAGGGGACAAACCCAGGGAAGGTTGTGGGGGGGGGGGGAGCACCCCAAGAGTTTTCCCAATTCCCAAAACTTTCCCTTTGGCCACAACACCCCCTCCTCCCCCAAAAAACCCCCCAAACCTGTCAAATTGAGAGAAGGGGGAGACGCGTAGATTTGGGGTCTCCCCCTTTATTTTTTAGGACCCCATAACCAACGTAAAGATTTGGGGAAAGGACCGAACCCCATCTCCCACCCCCCAAATTCCAGGAGGGCGCAATTCTATGGGACGCCCCCCACCCACACCGTGCCCGGGGGGGGTGTGGGTGATGCTGTCACCCCAAAAAAGCCTCGGGGGTGTCACCTGGAGGGCGGCGTTGTCCAAGACGTCCATCTGGATGTCCTGCGTGGAGCTGTAAGGGGTCCGGGCCATGCCGCCTTCCCGCACCATGGAAGCGCCGGGCTCGGCGGGATTTTGGGGGGATTTTTGGGGGATTTTTGGGGATTTTTGGGGATGGCCGGCTTGGGGTGGGTGGGTGGGAAGAGCGCGCACACAGCACACAGAGGAAGATGATGACGATGAAGCTCAGGCCTGGCCCCCGCGGTGACGGAGGAGGAGGAGGAGGAGGAGGAAGGAGGAGGAAGGAGGAGAGGGATGGGCGGCCGCTCCCGCGCCGCCTTCCCGGGGGGGATGGGGGATGCGGGAATGCGCCCCCCACCCCATAGCGGGGGTGCCCCCCCAAATCCCCGCCCCCTTCCCGAGCATCCCCCCGAGCGGGGGTGCAGGGGGGGTCGGAGCATCCCCGAATTTTGGGGGCAGTTTTGGGGGGTCCAGCGCTCCCCTCTCGCCCCCTCTCCCCAGGTGCAAGAGGGTGCCCCCTCCCCACATTGGTGCCCAGCGCGGTTTTAGGGCTGGGGGGACCCCTAAAAAGAACCGGGGGTGATGGGAACAGAGACCCCAGGCAGGAGCAGCTCCCATCCCCATCCCGAATCCAGCGCTCCCTCGGGACAAAGCTGCCCCAAAAATTCGCTTTTTTCCCCCCAAAACCTCCCCAAGGGGAGCACAGAGAGAGCCCCCCACACCCTGCTGGCTGTCCTGGCAGTGTCCCCTGTCCCCCAGGGCAGCACGCTGGGGACAATCCCCCCACCCTGGGGACAATCCCCCCCCTCCCCGACCCCTCCCCTGTGCCACCCCCCTCCGGCTGTCGGAAAGTTCCCAATTCCTCCGCACCCCCCCCCGCCACCAGGAGGGGATTTTCCTGTCCCCATCCCGGCTCCAGGGACAGCTGGCAGCGAATTTTCCACCCTCCAGCAGCAGCTGGGGGGGCTCCGGGTCAGCCCAGGGACCCCAACCCGGACCCCCCCATGCCTGGAAAAGCCAACCCTGCTCTCCTGGATAGAATTTAAACCCCTGGAGAGTCTCTGGAGGTGTTTTTGGGGTCACCCCAGGGACCCCGACCCATGCCCTGCTCTCCTGGATGGAGATGAAATCCCTGCGGGTGTTTTTTGGGGGGCTCCGGATCACCCAACCCAGACCCCCCCCATGCCTGGAAAAGCCAACCCTGCTCTCCTAGATGGAAATAAAACCCCTGGAGGGTCTCTGGGGGTGTTTTTGGGGGTCCCTTCCAAGCGGGATGGTGCCCGGAGGTGGAGGCGGGCACCATCGCCTGGCACTGCGTGGGGAGATTGGCACAATCACGGCATCTCCTCCTCCTCCTCCTCCTCCTCCTCCTCCTCCCTGCCAGCTCCCCGGGCACCCCCTCTGCTCCTGGGGAGGAGCTGCACGAACCTCGAAGCACGGAAATTCCCAGGAATCCAAAAAAAAAAAAACCAGAGACGGGAAACCCCCCCGAGAACGCAGCAGCATCCTCACCTGAAACTCCTCAAATTTGCCCTCAACTGCTTTTCCTCCGCCTGGAATCCTCGGGAAACACAAAGTGGAATTTCCAGAGGGTTCGGTGGCATTTCCAGAGGGTTTGGTGGCACTTCCAGGGGGTTCGGTGGCATTTCCAGGTGGTTTGGTGGCACCGCTGTCCCCGGCATTGTCCCATCCCCGCTCCAGCAATTCCCTCCCCGGGGAAGCTCCGGGCTTTGGGGCTGTTTGTTGAAGGAAAAAGGATGAGGCACAGTTGGGAAACAGCGAGAGCCTGTGTTTATCGCTGTTTTTTCTGGGGAAACCAACCAAAAATCTGGCGGCGGCAGCAGCTCCATATGGCGGCTCTGCCACATCGCAGGGAGGCGGCAGCGGCCCCGACCCGGGCGGGGTTTGGGGGGAAATTCCGGTGATTTCGGGGATAATCAGGGGATTTCGGGGATAATCGGGTGATTTTGGGGATAATCAGGGGATTTGGGGGGTCTACCAGGTGATTTCAGGGGGTAACAAGGTGATTTTTGCGGGTAACCAGGCGAATTCGGGGGGTAACGAGGTGATGATAAGGTGAATTTTGGGGTACAATCAAGTGATTTTGGGGGCTCATCGGGTGATTTTGGGGGTGACCAGGTGACTCTGGGGTACAATCAGGTGATTTTGGGGGGTAACCAGGTGATTTGGGGGGTTATTGAGGTAATTTTTGGGAATAACTGGGCCAATTCAGGGGATAACCAGGTGATTTTGGGGGATAACCAGGTGATTTTGGGGGCTCACCACGTGATTTCAGGGGTCGCTAGGTGATTTTGGGGATGAACAGGTGATTTTGGGGGGTGAGCAAGGGGATTTTCAGGAATATCCAGGTGATTTTGGGAGGTAACCAGTTGATTTTGGGGGTTCACCAGGTGATTTCAGGTATAACCAGGTGATTTTGGGGGTTTGCCAGTTGATTTCGGGGGGGTAACCAGGTGATTTCAGGTATAACCAGGTGATTTCGGGGTTCACCAGGTGATTTGGGGGGTTCACCAGGCAAATTCACGGGGTAACCAAGTGATTTCAGGGTTCACCAGGTGATTTTGGGCTCCCAGCACAGCCCAGCATGATCCCAAAGCAGATTCACGCCTCCCAGTACAGACCAGTATAGGCACAGCACAGGGCCAGCGCTCCCATGGACATGCCCAGACCTGCCTGGACATGTTCAGTTCTGCCAGGAAGGGCTGGGATGAGCCCTGAACCCCCTGCCCTGCGCTTCCCATGCTGCCAGCAGGGCAGGGACATCCCCAAATCCCATTTTAATCCCATCCCAGTTTATCCCAGTTCATCCCAGTCCATCCCACTGCTCTCTCCACGTGCCTCTCACATCCCCACTGCGCATGCGCAGCCCCCGCCCAGCCCTTCCCGCCACGCACGCGCGGGCTGCACCATCCTACTACACCCGAGGGGGGAGCCGGGCAGGACCCACGCCTCTCCCACGTGTTCTACGTGGGTCTCGATCTTTTAGATAAGCGACCGCGCGTGATTTTATCGCGTTTGTTCCTTTATCGTGCTTCGGGTTGCGGCGAGGCGGCGGGAACGGACGCGGGGGGGAAGGGTGGGGTGGTACGCTCCACAGGCAGAGGGCGGGGTCAGCGCTGCCGCTGCGTCTCTCCGGCCCCGGCGCCGCCGCCGCCATGAGGTGGGAGCCGGGCTGTGGCCGCTGCTCGGGGGATAACGGCGGTCGGGAGGCACCGGGGAGGGCTGAAGGGGAGCGAAGGAGTGTCCTCAGAACCGGGGCGGCGTCCGGGCAGTGCTGGATGGCGGCTCCGGGCGCTGTGAGGCGGCCGCGGCTTCCTGAGGCCAGGCGGGAAGATGGCGGAGGGACGCCATGGCCGCGCTGAGGGGCCGGGGGGGCGTGAGGGCGGTCTGGGGGCGCTGAGCGGGTTGGGGGCGCTGCTCTGGGGCACTGCGGCGCGTGGATGCGCCCCTTGGAGCAGGGCGGGGCGTTTGAGGAACTGAGAGGGGTGAGGAGGGGTCTGAGGGGCGGGGGGAGGAGTCCCTGAGGGGGGTTGGGGGTCCCTGAGGGGTCCCAGAGGGTGCTGAGAGTCCCGTGAGGGGCGGTGCGGGACCCTGAGGGTGCGTGAGGGTCCCTAAGGAGAGCACAGGGTCTCTTGGTGGAGGTGAGGACCCTCCCAGAAGGGTGCGGGCTCTCCTGGGGGAGGGTGAGGGTCCCTAAAGGGGGGTCAGGGGTCCCCGAGGAGGCTGTAGGGTCCCTAAAGGGGGGGTCAGGGGTCCCTAAAGGGTGCAGACCCCCCTGATCCGTGCCCGTTTCCCTGGCAGTATGCTCCGGCTCCAGAAGAGGCTGGCCTCCAGCGTGCTGCGCTGCGGGAAGAAGAAGGTGTGGCTTGATCCCAACGAGACCAACGAGATCGCCAATGCCAACTCCCGTACGTGAGGGGTCTGTGGGATCCAGGAGGGCGGGAACAGAGGTTTTGGGGAGCTCCCTAACGGTGGAGTTGGTTTAGATTGGTAAAGTCAGTGAGTGTGGGAAAGATTTCCCAAAAGCATTTGGTTCAGGATTTGGTTTAGGTGAAACTCAGCAAATTCTTTGCAGGTTAAAGCGGAGATTTTCAGGATTTGCACTGAGGAGGTGCCTGGTGGTTCTGAGATAATGAGTGAGGGAGTTGGGGTCGTTGGAGGTTCAGTGGGAGAAACAGGAGGGAAAACGAGCAGGGCTGTGAGGGGGATGATGACTGGGGTGTGGGGAGGGGGAGAACAGGGCTGTGAGGAGGGGGAACACAGAACCCTGAGGGGAGGGAACACAGAACTCTGAGGGGAGGGAACACAGGGCTCTGAGGGGAGGGAACACAGGGCTCTGAGGGTGGCACTGCCTTGTCCCTGGTGTCGGGTGCTCTCCATCCCCCCGGGCTGGGGTCGCTGCTGGCCTGGCAGCCCCCAGGAAGTGCTGGGTGCTTTTGCAGGGCAGCAGATCCGGAAGCTGATCAAGGATGGGCTGATCATCCGCAAGCCCGTGACCGTGCACTCGCGCGCCCGCTGCAGGAAGAACACGCTGGCCCGCAGGAAGGGCCGGCACATGGGCATCGGTGAGGGGGATGCACCGGCTGGGAGTGCCCCTGGGAATGGGAGAAATCAACAGCTGGGAGTGCCTAATCCCCCTGGGAATGGGGGAATTGAGTGCCCAATCCCCCAGGGAATGGGGGAGATTCCCCACCTTCCACAGCTGCTGCTCCCTCACCCTTGGGAATCCCCTCCTGGGTTTGGCCCCCAGGAAACCCCCGGCTTGTGTCAGTGGTTGTTTCTTTGAGGGGAAAGGGAGGATGGGAAGCTTTGGGATGGGTGTGGGGTTGAGCTGGCAGGAATTTGGGCTCCTCCTGACCCCTTTCCCCCCGCTCCAGGCAAGAGGAAGGGCACGGCCAACGCCCGCATGCCCGAGAAGGTCACCTGGATGCGGCGCATGCGGATCCTGCGGCGGCTGCTGCGGCGCTACCGCGAGTCCAAGAAGATCGACCGCCACATGTGAGTGCTGTGCTGTGCCCCAGAGCCCGGAGTTCCACTGCCCTGGGCAGCCCCAGGCATTCCCAGCCCTCCCTGGTCATTCCCAGCCTCGGGAAGGTGGGTCAGGGCTAGGCACAGCGCAGGGCCAATCCTCCCAGTATGGGCCAGACCAGTCCCTGAACAGGCCCAGTTCTGCCAGGAAGGGCTGGGATGAGCCCTGAATCCTTGGCCCTTCCCTTCCCACACCACCAGCGGGGCGGGGACATCCCCTAATCCCATCCCAGTGCTCCCAGTCCATCCCATCCCAGTCCACCCCAGTCCATCCCATCCCTGTCCATCCCAGTGTTCCCAGCCAGGTGTTGATGTCCCCACCCCCCTGTGCCCCCCAGGTACCACAGCCTGTACCTGAAGGTCAAGGGCAACGTGTTCAAGAACAAGCGGATCCTCATGGAGCACATCCACAAGCTCAAAGCCGACAAAGCCCGCAAGAAGCTCCTGGCGTAAGTGCTGCCCCAGGCAGGAGGGGATTGTCAGGGATAATTCCCCCCCTGTGGGGCATTCCTGGGGGGAATCCATCCCAAACGGGGCAGGGCTGGCTGGCAGCAGGGAAATGTGGGGTCTGGTGGGGTTTGGGGTTTCACCAAGGTGGGAACTGGGAGATTCCTGATCAGCTGCTGGAGTGAGTGAATGATTGACCAGGCCAGGGGAGGGATTGCAAAATCCTGCGGTGTCCTTGTGGGGGAAAAGCTGAACCTCATCACTCTGGGATTCAGCAGAGACATGTGACCCCAAACAGCTGCTCCTTGCATGGAGTGAATGGAAATCCCCGGGATCCTGCGGGGTGGTGTGGGACAGCAGGGAGATGGGGACAGGGGGCAGGGTGCTGTGGGGCTGTGGGACAGGGTGTTGAGAGGCTGTTCTGGGTGTTGAGGGGTTGTTTTGGGTCGTGTGGGGCTGTTCCGAGTGTTGTGGGGCTGTTCTGGGTGGTGTGAGACAGCAGGGCCCAGGGAGATGGGGACAGGGGTTAGGGTGATGTAGGGCTGTTCTGGGGCTGGTTCTGGGTATTGTGGGGCTGGTTCTGGGTGTTGTGGGGCTGTTTGGGGTGTTGTGGGGCTGTTCTGGGTGTTGTGGGGCCGCTGTGGGTTCCTCACGTCCCCAACCCCGCAGGGACCAGGCGGAGGCGCGGCGCTCCAAGACCAAGGAGGCGCGGAAGCGCCGCGAGGAGCGGCTGCAGGCCAAGAAGGAGGAGATCATCAAAACCCTGTCCAAGGAGGAGGAGGCCAAGAAGTGACCTGGGGCTGTCCCCTGCTCCGAGCCTGTCCCATCTCCAGGCCCCCAATAAAACATCCTGGACTCTCCAGCCCAGTCTCTGTGTCTGCAGCGGGGAGGGAACGGGGAAGTGCTGGGGATCCCCCACAGCCCCGGGCACTGGGAACCCCCTGAACCCCCCAAAGGCTCAGGGATGAGCTGGGGGGGCTGGAGCTCACACTAGGGACCCCCAGAGCTGGGTGCAAACCCCCCAAAACTCCCCCAGGAGCTCCTTGCCAGCCCCATCCCACACTGGGAATGGCTGCACAGACAGACAGACAGACAGACACGGCCTGGATGAGCTCTGGGCCCGCCTGGGCCAGTTCAGTGAGCTGGGGAGGGTCCCCCCCACCCCTGAAATGGAGCTGAGACCCCCCCCCACCCCAGCTCATTACAGTGATGGGTCCATGTGTGACACCCCCTGTGTGTGACACCCCTGTGTCGCCATGAGGGGGGACAGCACCCATAGACCCCCCCCCTCAAATCTGACAACGCCAACACCAAAGCACCCACCGATCCCCCCACCCTGGGGCTCTGCAAATGCCCTTTTTTCACCCCAAATCTGGCAGGAATTAAAGGGGTTAAAAGGGGGCCGGTGACAGGACACGCACGGGGGGGTTCTTGGCTGGGACAGAGGGACTGGGGGAGCCCTCTGTGTCCCCCCACCATTGTATTGACAGCAAACGCTGCCCCTCCCTCCCCGGTGTTTACTGTCAACACCCCGAACTGGTCCCAGCTGGGCCGAACTGGGCCCAGCCCCGCTCCCAGCGCCCCTCCCCGTGCTTACAAAGGTGGGGGCGGGGCTGCCCACCTGTCCCTCTGTGCTGTCACCCTCTGCTCGCGGGGTGTCCCCCCTGTCCCCCCAGCCACCACCATGCTCTTCTGGCACGGCCAGCCCGACCACTACTGGTCCAGCCCTGGGGACATGTACCCGCTGCCCTCTTCGGGGGTGCTCAGGTACACCCCAAATCCGCTGCGCTCGGGGAAACTGAGGCACGGCCGAGCTCCCACCCTTTCCGGGGGGCGTTTTCCCGCAGGGACCCCCCGGTCCTGCCCTACCTGAAGCAGGAGGAGCCCAACGGCGGCATCTCCACATCGCAGCCGCCCTTCCAGTACATCCTGTGTGCCCCGACCTCCCCGGCCGTGCGGCGCCACGAGGAGACCCTCACCTACCTGAACCAGGGTGAGTCTGGGGGCGCCGGGCAGGAGGGACCCCCCACGCTGAGTGCTCAGCCCCCGCTGCCGCCCCCTCCCCCAGGACAGCCCTACGAGATCCGCATGATGGGAACGGGCACGGCCCGGGGGGACCCGGCCGAGGGCCGCAGGGTGGTCAAGGTGAGTGGGGTGGGGATGTGGGGGGGGCCCGGGGAAAAGATCTGCGCTCAAGTCCTGGTTCTGTCCCAGTCCGGACCCAGTTTTGCCGCAGTCCAGCCCCATGTCAGCCTCAGTTCTGCCCCAGTTCAGCCTCATCTCAGCCCCAGTCCAGTCCTAGCTCTGCCCCAGTTCGATCCTAGTCCAGCCCCAGTTTTGCCCCAGTTCAATCCCAGTCCAGCCCCAGTTTTGCCCCAGTTCAATCCCAGTCCAATCCTAGCTCTGCCCTGGTTCAGCTCCAGTCCAGTCCCAGTTCTACCCCAGTCCAGCCCCAATTTTGCCCCAGTTCAGCCCCAGTCCAATCCTAGCTCTGCCCCGGTTCAGCCCCAGTTCTGCCCCAGTCCGAGCCCAGCTCAGCCCCAGTCCAGCCCCAGTCCGGGGCTCAGGCCGTGCCCCTGCCCAGAGCCTGGTCCGGGTTGTTTTCCACGACCGCCGCCTCCAGTACTCGGAGCAGCAGCAGCTCGAGGGCTGGCGCTGGAGCCGCCCGGGCGATCGGATCCTGGACATCGGTGGGTGCCGGGGCTGGGGGGGGCCGGGGGGGGCTGCAGGGGCCGCGCTGACCCCGCTCCCGCAGACATCCCGCTCTCCGTGGGCATCCTGGAGCCCCAAATCCACCCCACGCTGCTCAACACGGTGGAATTCCTCTGGGACCCCTCCCGACGCACATCCGTGTTCGTGCAGGTGGGGGCCGGGCCTGGCCGGGCCTTTGGGGGGCTCAGGGGGGTTTTGGGGGGGTCACAGCTCCCAGTCCCGACCCCGCTGTCCCCCCATCCCATCCCATCCCATCCCAGGTTCACTGCATCAGCACCGAGTTCACGCTGCGGAAGAACGGGGGGGAGAAGGGGGTCCCGTTCCGCATCCAGATCGACACCTTCGGGGCGGGGGGCAAGGGGGAACCCCCCGAGCACCTGCACTCCGCCAGCTGCCTGGTCAAGGTGTTCAAGGTACCGGGGAGGGGGGGAAACCAGCGCTCCCAGTGCTCCCCCAGTACTGGGAGATCCCGCTCTGGGCTGGGGGGTGGGTGCATGGAGGGGTCCGGGGGTCCCGGGGGGGTTCTGGGGCCGCCCTCACCCCCCGGCACAGCCCAAGGGGGCCGATAGGAAGCAGAAGACGGACCGGGAGAAGGTGGAGAAGCAGCCGGCGGCCGAGCGGGAGAAATTCCAGCCGTCCTACGAGAGCACCGTGCTGGCCGAGGTGGGGCCCGGCCCTGGCACCCCCCCCGTGCGCCGAGGGCACCCCCGGGACCCCGCACCCATCACTCCCCATCCTCCTCCTCAGTGCCCCCCTTGGCCGGACGCGCTGGGCGCCCCCCACAGCCCCCCGGGCACCCCGGGGCTGCCGTCCCCGCACCCCTTCAAGCTGCTGAGCCCCGAGAGGTGAGCGGGGACCCCCGCACCCCCCTGTCCCCACTGCTGGGCTCCCCCTCTCAGCCCGCCCTGCCCGCAGGGTGTGCGCGTCCCCCGCCTGCGCTGCCGAGGGCCCCGCGGAGAGTCCCGGCGAGGTGAGGGAGCCCCCAGAGCCCCCCAGGAGGGGTTGGGGTTGTGCCCGCTCGGGTCGTGCCCCGCTGAGCCCCCGCTGAGCCCCCGCAGGCGCTGAGCCCCTGCGCATCCCCCCTGGAGACGCAGCAGTGGCTGCTCCGCCGCCGCTTCTCCTCCTGCGCCCGCGTCTTCGCCAACTTCACCGGTGAGAGCCGGGGCCGGGCCGGGGGGCAGAGCCGGGACCCCCTCCTGCCGCCCCCTGAGCCCCCCCGTCCGCAGGCGCGGATCTGCTGAAGCTCTCCCGCCGGGACCTGATCCAGATCTGCGGAGCCCCCGACGGGATCCGCCTCTGCCACGCCCTGGCGGGCAGGTGAGGCTCCGGCGCCCCCGGCGCCGCTTTTTGGGGACCCCCGGGGGGCTCCATGGGGTCCGGCCCCATCCTGGCCCCCCGACAGAGCCTCCTGTGCCCCCTCAGGTGCCCGCGGCCCCGGCTGACCCTGTACGTGGCGCGGGAGCCCGGCGGGGCTGAGAGTGCGGAGGATGCGGGATCAGGTGAGGAGGGGCTCAGGTGTGTGAGGAGGGGGCTCAGGTGTGCGGCAACGGGGGATGGAAGGGTGGGCACTCAGCCCCATCCCCGTCCCATCCCATCCCATCCCATCCCATCCCATCCCATCCCATCCCATCCCATCCCATCCCATCCCATCCCATCCCACCCCATCCCACCCCTCTCCAGGGCTGTACCAGGAGCTGCACCTGCAGCAGCTGACGGTGCCCGAGCTCACCGCGAGGTTGGCGGAGCTGCTGGGGCTGCCCCCGGGGCAGATCCTGCGGCTCTCCCGCCAGGGACCCTCCGGCATCCACGTCCTCGTCAGCGACGCGGTGAGGACAGACACGGGGACAGCCTGGAGGGGACGGACAGACCCCGCAGCCCCTCGGGGTCCCCAGTGCTGCCGCAGGATGGGGGTCCAGCCCCTCCTGAGCTCCCCCCTCTCTCTACAGATGATCAGGAACCTCCAGGACGAGGCGAGTTTCGTGGTGGCGATCGGCAGAGGTACCGCGGGGGCCGCGGGCGGGCGGGGCCGGCCGGGGGACATCGGTGGCCCCGGCTGAGCCGCGTCCCCTCCCCGCAGCCCCCGAGGGCTTCCAGCTGCTGCTGCGGTAGGAGCCGGCCTGGGAGGGACATCGCGGGAGAGGAGCCCGGGGCTGGCCCAGCCCGCCCGAGGGGACGGGACCCGTCCTGTCCCCGCCGTGTCCTTCTCCGTGTCCCCGCTGCGCATTAAAGGACGGCGGGAGCGGCCCCGAGCACGGCCTCGTCCTTGCGGCGCCCGCTGGGCTTTGGGGTGCCCGGGGTGGATTTGGGGAGCGGGGACGGTCCCTTGTCCCCAGCAGGGGACACCCGGCTCGGGCCGCTCGGTCCGGGGCTGTCCCAAACACCGGATCCTTCCCGGAGCCGGCGGAGCGGGACCGGGACGTGCTTGGCAGCGAATTCCTGGGGCAAAGGACAGGATTGGGATCAACAAAGCGGGAGCAGGGGAGGAGCTGGGACAGCCCCGGAGCGGAGCGGACATCACAGACACGGGGGGGACACGGGGAGGACACGGGGAGGACACGGGGAGGACATGGAGCCCTGGACCCATCACTGGGGGCGACAAGGGAGCGTCCCCGACCCTCCCAAAAACACTCCATGGGCATCCAGAGTGCCACCAGCCCTTCCCGACTGTCCCCTGCGGCTGGGAATTGAGGAGGAAAAGCAGCTTCTCCTTGATTTTCTCCATCATTTTGGCCCCACATAACCCAAACTGCAGCACAGCAGCTTCTGCCAGGCTTTGGGAGGGCAGAAACCTTGACCTGGATGTCAGAAAAGGAAGCAAAAAGGATTAACTCCCCCCAAAACACCCCCACAATCACACAACCCTTCACCAGAAAAAGCCAAAATGTTTTAGGACATTTTCCAGGACAATATATTGTCACACTGATCCCAATCCACCTCTATCCTGCCAAAAAAACCCCCAAATTACCCCAAAGCCACGGCAGCAGCAGCCAGCCATGAGAAACAGAGAGAAAATCAAACAGAAACACCCAGGGAATTACAGAGATGTGCAAAAACCAGGATTTTGTTGTTCCCACCTGCCCCATCCTCATCCTGTCACAAAACTGGGACAAAAGGTGCTGCAGCGTCTCCAAAGCCCAGAAAATCCTCTTTTTTTGGTTCCATTGGATCTGCTCAGCCCTGCTGGAGGATTATCTACCCCAGAAGGTCCCAGGCTGTTTCCTGGAGAGGTCTCTGCTCCTGCTGGGAGTTCAGGGGCAGCTGGAAGGTGCTGGAAGCTGCTGGAAGGTAGATCCAGGCTCCAGGAACCTCTGCCAGGAGGTGGGGACAGTCCAGCCCCTGCTCCACGGCTGGGGACACAGCCAGGGAGGGTTCCAAGGACAGGGAGCAGCTCAGGGGGTGAAACTGAAGGAGCTGCCCCAGCCGAGGCTGGAGAAGAGATGTGGCCTGGAAATGGGACAGGATCCTCACCCAGGGCTGGATTTGGCCTGGAAATAGGATGGGATCCTCACCCAGGGCTGGTTCTGTGCTGGAGCTGCCCCAGAGCCCCCACAGACACCCCAGGATGGAGAAATTCCTCCAAATTCTGGGCACTGAGCCCCAGGAGCATCCCAAGCTATGGAAGGAGTTCCTGAGGTCCTCCCACCCCAAAAAACCATCCCTGACTCCATGCAAACACTCAGAGCTCCCCCTCAGGAGCTGCCCCATGCAGGAGGTGAATTTTCCCCCACCAAGTGACTCCCCCAGCGAGACGCAGCTTGGAAAATGGTGTTTATTGGTATTTATAAATATAAACATCAGGAAGAGTCCATTTGAAGACGGATAATTGACTTAAAAGGACACTGTCAAGAAGTTTGAGCTACCTTAACGCTGTCACCCTGGTCTGCAAACAGAAAATGAAATTGCTTTGGGTTCTGTGTTCTGGAGTTTTCCCTGGAAAACTCTGCTCTGTTCCAAAGGGATCAGTCAGCCAAAATCCCGCTCTTCGCTCTCCCCTGCCACAGTAGCAACTAAACAAAAGTGTTTTGTGTGTTGTTTTTTTTTTATTTTCCCAGAGTTGTGCAAATCCTGTGATTGCTGGGTGACCCCTCTGCCCGTCCAGTCTGTCACCACCATCTTCTGCCACCCTGAAACCTGGAGAAAGTTCTGGAAACGAAGGCGCCCGAGGAGAGGGGGGAGAATCCACAGCGCTAAAGAGGATTTGAATAAATATAAGGGATTAAAAGCCATCTACAGGAGGGCATTGACAGTATCCTTTTAACCACAGCAGCCTGGAGGTGCTCCCAGGCTGGGGGAGATGAAGGGGTGCAGCTCCAGGGGCACCTGGGACCCTCCTGCTGGGAACAGCTCATTGTCCTTTTGGAATTCCTGGTGGGAAAATCCCCTCCCCTCCCAATCCCAGAACAGCCACTCCTGCTGCTGCAGCTGCTCCTTGCCCACCAGGAGATTCCTCAGCACCCAGGGGAAGCCGAACCCCCCGGCCCAGGGCAGCTCCAGCCCCGAGCTCCCCGCACGGACAGCGGGAACGACGGACACCGACCTGCCCCTTCAACCCTTGGGATCTGCCCAGCAGTTCCACCCTGGAATTCCATCACTCTGGGCTCCCCTGGAGCCTGGAACACCCCAAAAAAGCAGCCAGTGACCCCCCTGCTCCCCCAGAGCTGGGCCTGGCACATCCACAGCCCATCCAGGGCTCCCTGCAGGGCTCCACACTTACCTGGGCAGGTGGGGAGGGCAGGAAGGGCCCCCACAGGGAGGGAGGGAGGATCCCAGCCCTGCTCCATCAGGGAATCCTTAATTCTTCATCAGGGCAACAAGCAAAAAGCTCTGCTTGGCTTTTCCTTGGGGGGAGGGATGGAGGGAAGGGACAGGAGGAGGGAACTCACAGTCCTTGGAACACGGGCTGGGACTTCCTCCCTGTGCTGAGAAATCTGTATTTTTATATCTATTACTCCCTGTGTGGAGAATTTCTATATTTGTATATCTATTATTCCCTGTGTGGAGAATTCTGTATTTGTATATCTATTACTCCCTGTGTGGAGAATTCTATCCTTGCCATTGGGATAAAACCTGGATTTGGGATAAATTTGGACACCCAATCCCTGATCACACAGGCCAGGAGAGCCCAGCCTGGGGGTGCAGCTCCCTGTGCTCCTTTCGAATCTTCCTGACAGCTCATCACAGGCTCAGGTTTCTCCTGGGGAAAAAAAATTCCTTAGGGATTTGTGGCTCTGGGCTGGGAAATTTCAATAAATGACTGAATTTGGAAGAAAAAATTGGGAAAAAAATTAAAAAAAAAAAAAAAAAAAAAGGCAGGATTTGGGGAGGGTAAAATATGTGGAATTAGAAATTCCAAGCTCTGTCACAACAATCTGGGAAGAATCTGACAAAGGGAAGATGAGCCCTCATGTGAGCGTGCTCAGGTGGGAGCAGGGAGCACAGGGGAAACCTGGATCCCAGGGAAATCCTGGATCCCAGAGGGAAATCCTGGATCCCAGGGGAAATTCTGGATCCCAGAGGGAAATCCTGGATCCCAGGGAAATTCTGGATCCCAGAGGGAAATCCTGGCTCAGCAGCTGCTGTTTCATTTCCTCACTGACAAACAGACATGGAACTTGTTGGGGTTCTCAGGTTTTGTTGGGACTTTCAGGTTTGTTGTGGTTTCCAGGTTTTGTTGGGGTTTTCAGGTTTGTTGGGATTTTCAGGTTTTGTTTGAGCTTTCAGGTTTGTTGGGGTTTCCAGGTTTTGTTGGGGTTCTCAGGTTTGTTGGGGTTTCCAGGTTTTGTTGGGGTTTTTCCCTCTGCACGTGTTCCTCTCCTCTCCCCTCTCCCCACTTCAAGGATCTCACAGTTCCTTTTCCAACCTCACCAGCAGCATCAGTCCCTGCAGGCTGGGAGCCCTCCCCTCCTTGCCAGGGCTATTCCCAGGGATTCCCAGCAGGAATGGGTCAGGATCAGGCCAAGCCAGGCCCAGCTGCAGCTCCATCCCCAGTCCCTCATCCCGCCGGGATCACAGGGGGTGTGTGGGGGGCCGCGGGGCAGCCCAGCCCTGCTCACTGGCCCTGGCAAATGACACTGGGGGCGCTTTTCCTCCAAGGTTCTGGAGATCTGGGGAATTCCCAGGCGTGGTTCCAGCCCCAGCTGGCCGGGAGGAGGCTCCAGTGTCATAGGATGATGCAGCATCTGCAGAAGCGCTGTCGGCTGCCGCCCACCGAGGGCGGGGGGGTCACCGGGGCGAAGTAGGCGTGGACTTTGATGTTGGGCAGGTGGGTCTGCAAGGGCAAACGTGGCCATTTCGGGGTTTGCCTCAGAACCTCGGCTCCCTCCCCTGGTAATTCCCTCCTCTGGTGGTGTTCACAGGGCTCCCTCCCAGCATGAGGGATGTGACGGTTCTCACAACTCTGCTGAGCACGAGCACCAAGTGATGGGAACTCAGCCCTGCCTATGGATGAACCCTCCCCATGGATAAACCCTCCCCATCCCAGCTCCTCCCTATGGATAAACCCCCACAATCCCAGCTCCTCCCCATCCCAGCTCCTCCCCACGGATAAACCCTCCCTATGGATAAACCCTTCCCATCCCAGCTCCTCCCCACGGATAAACCCTCCCTATGGATAAACCCTTCCCATCCCAGCTCCTCCCCATGGATAAACCCCCACAATCCCAGCTCCTCCCCATCCCAGCTCCACCCCACGGATAAACCCTCCCCATGGATAAACCCTCCCCATCCCAGCTCCTCCCTATGGATAAACCCTCCCTGTGGATAAACCCTCCCCATGGATAAACCTTCCCCATCCCAGCTCCTCCCCATGGATAAACCCCCACAATCCCAGCTCCTCCCCATCCCAGCTCCACCCCACGGATAAACCCTCCCTATGGATAAACCCTTCCCATCCCAGCTCCTCCCCATGGATAAACCTCCACAATCCCAGCTCCTCCCTATAGATAAACCCTCCCCATGGATAAACCCTCCCTATGGATAAACCCCCACAATCCCAGCTCCTCCCCATGGCTGAATCCTCCCTATCCCAGCTCCTCCCCATGGATAAACTCTCTCCATCCCAGCTCCTCCTTATGGATAAACCCATCCCACGGATGAACCCTCCCCATCCCAGCTCCTCCTCCATCCCAGCTCCTCCCCATCCCTATGGATAAACCCTCCCTATCCCAGCTCCTCCTCCATCCCAGCTCCTCCCCATCCCTATGGATAAACCCTCCCTATCCCAGCTCCTCCTCCACCCCAGCTCCTCCCCATCCCTATGGATAAACCCTCCCGATCCCAGCTCCTCCTCCACCCCAGCTCCTCCCCATCCCTATGGATAAACCCTCCCTATCCCAGCTCCTCCTCCACCCCAGCTCCTCCCCATCCCTATGGATTAACCCTCCCCATCCCAGCTCCTCCCCGCCCCTGCTCACCCTGAGTCTCTTGATCCCGGCCCGCGTGATCTGCTGGCAGTCGTACAGTTCTATCCTCTCGAGGCTGTGGCAGCTCTTGAGGTGCTCCAGGGAGGCGTCGGTGATCAGGGGGCAGTTGTCCAGCTCGATCACCTCCAGCCGGTCGTGGGCGCAGGCGCCGTTGCCCAGGTGACGGATCCCGTCGTCCGTGATCAGCTCGCAGTGGGATAAACTCTGTCCCCAAACACAGGGGTCAAACTCTGTCCCCAGGCAGAATAGTTAAACTCTGTCCCCAAACTGAGGGGTTAAACTCTGTCCCCAAACTGAGGGGTTAAACTCTGTCCCGAGACAGAAGGGTTAAACTCTGTCCCCACACAGAGGGGTTACACTCTGTCCCCAGAAGGGTTAAACTCTGTCCCCAAACAGGTTAAACCCAGCTCCTGACAGCCCCAAACCAGCCAGAAGCTCGCTGGAGGTGGGAAGATGGTCGGTGGTTGGTGGGGCTGGGCTGGGCTGTGCTCACTCCCGGGCTCTGTGGGTTTCTGAGCAGGGATGTGCTGGAAAGGGAAAATTTCCAGCTGGAAGGGGAAATTCCTGCCTGGGAGGGTGGGCAGGCCCTGGCACAGGGTGCCCAGAGCAGCTGTGGCTGCCCCTGGATCCCTGAAGTGTTCAAGGCCAGGCTGGGCAGAGCTTGGAGCACCTGGGGTAGTGCAAGGTGTCCCTGCCATGGGAACAGGATGATCTTTAGGGTGGCACAGAAATTCCAGCACAGCTGAGCTAGGCAAGAACCCACCTCTGGGACACCCGAGGCCTCACCCACCATGGGAAGGGCCCTGTCCCAGCTCCAAGAAGCAGCAGGAACACGATGGTCCCTCTTTGGTGTGGATTTTCAGGGGGATTCACCTCGGAAGTCCTCGAGGAGGAAGCAGGGCCTGAGCAGGAGCTGGAGCTGCCTTTCCTGAGGGATGACTGCACTGCAGAACCCACATCCCCCAGGACAGGATCCCTCATGGCACAACCCCAGGGGTGACAGGGACCAAATTCCCAGAGATTCAGCCCCAAAGGATTCCCAGAGGCAGCGAGCACTCCTGCAGGTTCCTCTCCCACAGACAGACTGGCAGCTCCTGTGCAGGCAGATCCCACCTGGAATTCTGCTCCTGGGAGAATCCCCACAACCCTTTCCCTGTGGGGGCCTGGGCTGGGATTCCTGCAAGCAGCAGGGATGGGGTAAGAGGTTCCTCAGGGTCAGGTTTGCAGCAGAATTCTTCCAACTGTGAAGTCAGGGAGTGTTTAAAATCCCTTTGTTTGGAGAAAGGAAATGCTGGAAGTGTCCCTTGGGATACTCACCAGGACCTGCAGCCGTGGACAGTGTATGGAAAGCTGGATTAGTGTGCTGTCTGTAATCTGGAAAAGAAGGAAAATCCCTTTCATGTTGGTGCTGGGCACAAGGATTTGGGTTTTTTTTTTTTTTCTCTTCTACCAAAGCAAAACTGCAGGATTTTCCCTAATCCATGAGATTTCCTCACAACCCCTCAGGAATCCTCATGGAAATCCCCTCCTGCCCTTGGAGAGCTGGGGTACAGAGGCATCACTGGATTGTTTTTAACTTCCTTAACTTCCAGGAATCCCATTCCCTTTGTCTCTACCCTCGGGCTTGGAGGTTTTTTAATGGAATTTTGAGTCAATTCCATCCTTTTCCCTGGAAATGCTTCAGCCCAGTTTAATTTCAATCCCCCCAAATCATTGCTGTTTCAGAATTTTCCCCATGCTTTTCCAAATCAGGGGGAACTCCCATTATTTTTAGTAAGGTAAGATTTTTCTCTGGGCTGTTCCCACAAAAATCTGGGTTTTTCTCTCACAAATCCATTATCTGACCCAGGATCTCTCACTATTAAATATTTCTTATTTACAGCAGCGTTACCATGGAATCCAAACCAAGGATAAAACCTCATTCCCAACATTTTCCTCTCCAAATCCAGCCACTCTTCCTGCTCAGGATTCCACATTAAATCCTGATTTGGAGAAAATCTCTTAATTTTCCACCAATTTTCCACACTGCTGCAAGAGAAACAGCCTGAGGTGGCATTCCTACCTGGACACACTCTTCCAGATCCATTTTTTCAAGCTCATGGCAATTCTAGGAATAAAGAGAATTCCAAACATCCATGGTAAGTGTGAAGCCCAGACAGCAAATAGAAATATATAAAAATTATAAACAGAATAAATATAAATGCATGATGTTGTAAATATAAATAGTATATTAAATATAAATATTATAAATACAAATACAGAAACAATAAATAGAAATATAAGCACACAATCAAATATACAATAAAACTAAAAACTAAACTAAAACAAATACAAATACAAATACAATTACAAATATAAATATAAATATAAATATAAATATAAATATAAATATAAATATAAATATAAATATAAATATAAATATAAATATAAATATAAATATAGCACCACAAAGATAGTTTGCTTTAAAAATTAAAGTGTTTCTCCATGAAATACCACAACTGGAAGGAAAGCTTACAAAGTTTCTGAAGGATAATAAAGGAAATTTCACTCATTTAAGGGATTTTTTTAATCATGGAGAGTAAAGGGAGTTAAATTCAGACAAACCAGTAAAGTTTATAACTAAAATATTTAACATTTCCCGTGGTTTGGATGTAAATCCTCCCAGGTGTGCAAGCCAGGATGTTACCAAAGATCCCATAAAATTGAATTTTTGGACTTTAACTAACCTTCCACCCAAATTCAAAGTTTTCCCAAACCTCCTGGGGTATTTTTTTGCCATGAAAAGGAAGGAAAAGCAGGAGGGGAATGAGGAGGAGCAGGGCCTCTTACCCTGGCCAGGGTGGTGAAGCCCACGTCGGTCAGCTGGGAACACCTCGCCACCTCCAATATTCTGCAGGACACAAGGAGAGAACCTTGGGGGAGCCCCCAGAGCCCAGGAGAGGGCTGGGAATGACCTCTGGAGCCCCCCCAGTCCCACCCCCTGCCCAGGGGACACCCCACGTCCTCATGGAGCTGCTCTGGGATTCGACACCTCAATGAGAAGGAATTCTGGTGTTGGAGTTCTTTCCGTGTTGGACACACATAAAAAGCTCGTTTGCCTCAGGAGAAATCCTGCTCCAAGCCAGAAGCTCTGCTATGGAGTTCTGGATGCTGAGAATTTTTGTGTTTTCTGTGCTGACAGATTCTGACTGCCAGGAGAACACTGCATTTGACCTGAGGCTGTGGAGAAGCTGCCAAAATTGATTGACAGCACTGGGATTGTGGTGTGGAGTTGGTTAGAAGTGTGTAACATCACAGGGTAGAAAATTAGAGTTTGGGGTTTTAGAATATAGTAACAAATATAAGCAAGATGGAGGTTTTAGGGTGGAGGCTGGTTGTTCTTCTTCCTTCTTCTCCATGGGTTTGGGTGGTACTTTGTAACTGGACAGGAAAGTCCACAGTGAAGACTCTGAGTGACCAGTTATTGGGTTAAAAGGGAAAATAATTTAGGAGTCACTTCTTAATTGGATAGTTTAGCCTTAAAAGACCTTGTAACAAGAGACAGTTGGCCATTTTGTGCCCTGCTAATGAAAGACTGCAGAACTCACTGCTGTGAGACTGTAACGTTGACAATAAATAATAAACACCTGAGTCTGAACCTGAACCATCATCCCAAGTGCCTTCAATCCTGATCCTGACAGAGGTATAAAAAAGAAGCTGAAAACTGGAATTCCTCCTCTGGAGTTTGGGGTGGGATTTGTCCTGGTTGAGTTTCTGCACCTCAGGAAAGCTTCACCCAATCCCAAACTTTCCTCATGGATACACACGGAACCTGTGCGCACCACGCTGGGACCTCTTTTAAACCCCAAGAATTTGGGGACAACCCAAAAATCACAACCACCTGGAAAAAAGCTCAGAATGGGAAAACCTTTGAGGGGGTGAAATGGCTCAGGGACCACCTGGAGCATCTGCTGAGTGTTCCATGGGGGAAGTGCTGGCAGAACTCACCGGAGGCGCGGGCAGTTCTGTCCCAGGGCGTTGAGGATGGCGTCGGTGATGTTGGAGCAGCCAGAAGCACACAGGGACTGCAGCTTGTGGCAGCCCCTGCAGATGGTGATGAGCCCATCATCTGTGATTTGCTACCAGGGAAAGCACAGCTGTCTCAATCCAGGTAGGATTTGTCTCTCCCAGTTCCAAATTCCAGCTCTTTTTGGTCCAAAAATTGTTATGGAAATGTTTCGACCCCAAAATTGCTATGGAAATGTTTAACTCCAAAATTGTTATGGAGAAGCAGCAGAAAGAGGATAAACCTTGCTGGTTTTGGGAATTTCAGGGAAGGGATTTGGAGGGAAATGTCTTGGAGCTGGACCCAGTGAGGGATGGGGGAACGTGCTGGGAGTCTTGTAGGGATTTGTAATTCTCGCTTGGAAAGATACAGGGAGTCTGTCCATCTGTGTTCCTGGACCCAGGGGGTCTGTCCATCCCTGTCCATGGGCACAGGGGGTCTGTCCATCCCTGTCCCTGGACATGGGGGGGTCCATCCAATCCCACCCCTGGACACAGGGGGTCCATCCATCCCTGCTCCTATGTTGGACTGTAATGGCACAGACAGAGAGCCCATGCCAAAAATGTGTGTTTATGCAAAAAAAAATCTATTTTTCGGCATAAACACACATTTTTGGCACTGCAGAGCTGGTTGAGGGCCTTTCTGTGCACAGGAGAGGTGTCTTTGTGGGCTCAGTTCTGCAGGGGACCAGAGGAGAGGCCTGGCAGAACCAGCCCAGCCTGATGGGAAGGATTTTTCCAGCTCATCCCACAGACAAGCTCAGAGGGAAGAGGGAAACACCCCTGAGCCAGCAAAGGTGTGGGGCTCAGTGCCCCTGAGGTGCCACCAAGGAGCTGCTGGTGCCAAGCGCCCCGTGGGCAGGGGGATGGAGAGCATTCCAGCAGGGAATCCTGGCAGTGCCACTCACCAGGCAGGTCTGCAGGTTCAGGGTCACCAGCTCAGGACAGTGGGCACCAATGAACTTGAGGGCCTCGTCCTCCAGCTGGAAAAGAAACCACAGGGATGGGAACTGGGAGCACTGGGATCTGGGAATTAAAGCTGGGACAGCAGGGAATGGGGATTTCCCCTGGGGAGGAGGGAAATGCAGCACAGGAGCAGCAGCACCAGGAGTGCTCCTGCTTTTTTCCCCATCAGGAGCAGAGCAGCCAGAGGAAAGGACTGCCATGAAACCCCCCCAGCCCAGATCTGCCCATGGATCACAGTGATCTCCTCCAAAGGATCAGTGGGAAAAGGAAAATCAGGATAAAAAGATTCTCCAGCTCCACAAGTGATTTATTCCCTGTCCCACTCCTCGGGGCTGTTGAAAAACTTCCACGCCAGCACCTGATCTCCAACACCGCGGGGATTTTGGAGAAGGGAATAACTCAAACCCCTGAATTCCCATGCCCACACGCTGAGGAGCAGCAGGACACCCCAGCTGTGCCCACTGCCACTTTTCCAGCTGTACCTGGGTGCAGCCCTTGAGGGACAGGGCCCGGAGCCCCCCGCAGCCCCGCACCAGCGCCTGGATCCCGTCCTTGGTCACTTGGTCACACCAGGAGATGATGAGCTGTTCCAGCAGCGGGCATCCCTCGCTGGGGACACAGGGACACACATGGAAAGCCTCAGGAGAAATCCTGCTCCAAGCCAGAAGCTCTGCTGTTCCCGTTTCTGGGAGCCACAGAGCAGCCCCACAGCCAGCAGGGGACACCGGGCAGAGCCCAGCTCCAGAGGGAATGCTGGGATGGCTGGAGGATCTCAGAGGTCTTTTCCAGCCTTAATGGTTCTAAAATTCCATGGAAAATCCCTGCTGCCAGCTCCTACCTGAGTGCTTTCAGGGACAGGTTGGTGATGGAGGTGCAAGAAGCCAAATCCAGGTGCCTGAGTTTGGAGCAGAACTTGCTGAGGCTGGTGCAGGTGCTGGAAGAGACACAGGGGGACAACTCCTGCAATGGATTCATGCCAGGCCACAGGAATCCATGGGATAGGCAGGGTGGGGTGAGGATGGAACCTGGCACAGGTGCCCAGAGCAGCTGGGGCTGCCCCTGCATCCCTGGCAGTGCCCAAGGCCAGGTTGGATGCGGTTTGGAGCAGCCTGGGATGGTGGGAGGTGTCCCTGCCATGGCAGGGGTGGGATGGGATGGGATTTAAGGTCCTCCCAAGCCAAGCCATTGCATGATTGCATGGAAAACCTCCCCCATTCCCAGGCCTGGCTTTTGTGGCAGCCAGGGAGGAGGGAAGAGTTTGACTCACGCGTCCGTGATCTTGGTACAACCATTGAGGTTCAACACTTCGATGTTCCTGCAGTTCTGGGCAAAGGTCCTGGGGTGAGGGAAAGGGAAAACATCGGGAATTCCAGGTGGATTATAACACGTCAGGATAAAGTTTTACAAAGCTGACTGAAGGAGAAAACAGAAAATCAAGAAGGAAATCAAGAAGCAAACCAAGAAAATCAAACTAATTAAGAAAGAAAGGAATCAAGAAAATCAAGAAGGAAATCAGGATGAAAATAAGGATTAAGATCAAGAAAAGAATCAAGAAAGAAGAAAATCCAGAAGAAAATCTTAAAAACAAATTTAGTGACATATTTATAATCTCTCAATTAATCATAGTCATGATTTAATTTAGTAATTTATGCTAATAGCGCTTATTTTTATTAATAAATACATATATTTAATTTTAGTGATATATTTATAATATTTCTATTAATTATTTATATTTATTAGTTTATTAATGTAGTATATTTTAATTTACTTATACTAATTAATATATTTATAGTTATGTATACTTATACACTTAAATATACTTATATATTTATATATACTAATATAAATATATATACTTATATGTAAGCTTATATATTTTATATATATAAAATATATACTTATATATTTATAGATACTTATTTACTTATAGTAATTAATATATTTATATTTCTTGATGTATCTATAGTATTTATATTAATTAATTTTATTTATTATTCAGTGTATTATTTTATTCTAGTTCATTTTTATTAATTTTATATATTATTTTTACATATTATATAAATATAATTTCTTTATATTATAAATATAATTTATATTTATATATTATAGATAATATATGTATATTATATTAATATATATTTATATATTAATGTAGCGATATCTTTATAAATTTTTTTTAAATTTTATTTTTATTTATTTACAATCTAATTATTTTGATAAAACCCCAATAAATTAAATGCTAAAAAATGACAAATTAAATGATAGAAATTATTAATAAAATAATAAAAAATGAATTAAATTAGAAATTAAGTAAGAAATGAATAATCTCTGTCACTGCTCTCCAGGTTGTGACATCCTGAGTGTCTCAGATCCCGAGTGGGGATAAATTCTCCCCATTTATTGCGAGATCAATGTGGAAATTCAGAATTTTCCGCCCCTGGCAGAGGTACCTTAAGGCGTTGTCCCCCACTCCCTGGCAGCCCCGCAGGCTCAGCTTCCTCAGGAATCCCCCACATCTCTTGGAGATGTTCTCCACCACTCGGCCCTGGGGGAGACACAGCAGCCACTGAGAACCCCCAGAGGCTCAGAACATTGTGCAGATTGACAACGATTTGTTATTGAAGGGAAAAAGGTGCTAAGGGGAGAAAAATGGGGATGGCCTAAGGGAGGGGAGGGAGAATGATTCAGCTTCTGAAGATGGAGAGACAAGGAGCAATCACCTAAAGCAAACCAGCTAAAGCATTTTGAGGGATTTCCTCTGTTTTGGAGCTCCTGGACATGGGCACAGACTCCCCAGGGGAGGTGAGAGGAGCCACATCCCAGATTTCCAAGCACAGCCAATGGATAAACTCCAGTTTCTGAGCAGAACCAGCCCATGAGTTCTGCCCCTGCAGGAAAAGGGATTCAACCATTTGTGCTCCAGAGATCCAGAAAATGGTTTTTAATTTCAAATCTGGACCCAAAGACCCTGTTACAGCCAGGATTTACCTTTCCCCTGGGACCAAAGGCAAAACCACTGCAGAATATTTGCACCACAAACTCAGAACCTTCCCCTGCACTTTGGCTGCTCCTCACAGAGCAGGAGCACCCCTCGGTCCTTCCAGGACTAACTGGCATCTGTGAGATGAGGATTTCCTTCCAGAATCTCTTTTATTCATTTTATTTTATCTCTTTATTCAATTTTCAATTCCATAGTCTATATTAAATTCTATATTAAATTCTATATCCTATTATAGCAAGCCTATAAATTCTGCTTGAATTAGAGGAGCCAAATGTGTTTCCATCAAGAATTTACATGGTTTGATGGATTTAACTTTGTTACAGCAGAGCCTGAGGATGCCCAGCAGGAACTTTGAAGTGAGCTACAACAAATTTTGCTTTCAGAAGGGAAGCCTGGGCTTAGGCAAGAACACGGGTTTGATGTGCAGGGACATGAAAACCACCCCAAAAGCACTGAGGAATGGGAAAAGCCTGGTTTGTATTCCCAGCTGAGCTGCTCAGTCCCACCTCCTGCCACTCCACACATCAGGAACTCCACTCTAAATAAAATAATTCCATGGCTCTGGGATTTTTAGGGCAGGTTATGAGGTGAAGGATTCATTATGAAGACCCCAAATCCCCCATTTCCTCCCCCCAGGCCACTCAGACCCTGCTGAGGTGACAGTGCCACCCCCTGCTCCTCATCCCTGACTCTCAGCTGCACAAAGGGATCATTTTAACCCTTTCCTACAAAAATCAGGGGTGGATTTCCCACAAGGTTGGAACCTGTTTGATGCCTCTGTCTACCACAAACTAAAAGCCACACATTTCCCTCCAACGTGAAATGTTCCCAATCTCCCACTTCCAACCTGTTTTAAACAGGGTAAAAAATCCTGACAAGAGATTTAAGCATTGGGGGTTTTCTCATCCATTTTCCTGCTGAAGGCAATTTGAATTTTCAGCCTCCATCCCCACTGCTGCTGCAGAATCCACATCCCACGGGTTCAGCTACAACAGAGCAGCTCCAAAGCTTCATCTTTTAAGGACAATTTGGACCTTGTGCTTCCCAAATCATCTTCACTTCAATTTTTGATATTAAAGATACAAATATTTCAGGCCATGACTCAACAGACATTCAGCCCTCACAGTGCAAGGAAGAGTAGCTTAAATTCTCTTCCATACAAGCAGCATTTTTCACCAAAAAAAGTACCTTTTCTACTAATTTCTGTTTTCAGAACAGACAAAAACTACTTTCCTTCCATTACAACCCTTAAGTCTCGCTAGGCATACACAATTCTGTCCATTTTCAAAAGCTGAATGGATTGCTTCAAAAACTCCCTCAAGCTGAAGAGCTGAAATTAATGATTTCTATCTCCAGGGAAGGTAGAAAGGGTTACACTGGGAGTACTAATCCAGTCTAGAGTGTAATTACATGTGAACAAGAAAAAATGGGTTTGTATGTCACTTAATTATACCTCAATATCCCTCTGGAAATCAAACAGGTCAATTCGCTGCCAGTTACTGCCATCCAGGGCCAGAACATTCCATGCCTTTATCAGGAGAAAAAATGTAAATGTGTGGTTAATATGAAAAAAAAAAAAAAAAGTCAGTGGGGACCTAGTCACAGTTTGTTCCTTTGAGAAATAACATTCTGTCCCAGGTGGGGAAGCAACAGGTAATTGCAGGCATCAGGTGCTTGGTGCCCTCAAAACTCAGAATTTTGAGTCCCCCAGCCAGGGAAGAGGTGCCCTGGCTGCTTCCACTCCCTTGGGAGGTGCAGGAATTTCACATTCCTGGCTGGAATTTCCTCCCCAGCACCTCAGAGGACACCTGGGCACAGGTGAGTCCCCACAGCTGCAGCACCAAAGGGTTTGGGTTTTGTTTAAATCACCAAAATCTCCCCTGGTTCCTGCTCCAAAGGAGAGGCAGGAACTCAGAGTTGGTTGCTGTGTCCTCGGGTGAATTTAAAGCTTCAGTTACACCATCAAGGCAAACAAGGGGAGCTTGTAAGAACCAGGAGGCAGCACTGGGCAAGAGCCAGGGGTAAACACAGGGGGATTTTTGGATTTTCCACCCAAATCCCACCTGCACTGAGCTCCTCCCCAGCACAGAGCAGCAGCTCTTGGGCAGGAGGTAGTGCAGAGTTACAACAGATGACAAAACTGAGCATTAATTGAGTTTTTTGGGGTTTAAACCTCACTGCTGATGTTTGGTTTAAGGTCTGGTTATGGCCAGGAGAAAAGCAGTGGGAAAAGCCCCAGTGGCTGCATAATTCCATAGGCAGTGCAGGGAACGTTCCAGAACCTTCCTGCACATCCCTGCAGGAACTCCCTGTGCTGTGCCATGGAGCAGGAGCTGGGACAGGCCAGGAGAACACCCTGACATTGGCAAAGAATCCCTGAGAGCCCATTCTGCCAACACTGCTCTGCTGGATTTCAGCTGGGAGCTCCTTCCAGGCACAACCTGGTGACAACTGCAATGCCCAGACACCACACAGGGCAATTTTGAAATACAATTAACAATGTTTAAGCTTTTTTTTTTTTAATTCCAATGTGCTTAGAGTAATTAAATCAGTGGTGGTTGAGGTTTGGAGCCAGGACTGATGGGTTTGTGCAGGTGTCACCCAGGCAGGATGGTGAACACCTTTCCTGGATCACCACCCTGCCCCTGCTGTGCTGCTTCCCCTGGGAGTTACCAGACACTGACAGGAAAAACAAATCAATCTGAATAAATCTGGCAGCTCCAGAAAACTGAACCTTCCAGTCCAGCTATCCAAGCAAATAATCCAAGATGGATTAATCCAATTACAACTCCTCACTTTATTCCCATGCTTATTCCAACTACATCCAAGGAGAAAAAGAACTTTCCTTGACTGTGCAGCATCTCTGTGAATTAAAATTTCCACCAAAACTCACAGGATGCCATTTTGGGCTCATCCTATGCTGGGGATTTCAGCAGGGTGAGCTTTCTGTAAAACCCAGAATGAGGGGAGAGTTCTGGGCAAAACATCAGCCCCCTGCCCTTTGTACCTGGGACACTGGAAAATGCTACTCCAGCTTGGAATTGCCCCTCACTGGTGCTGTGGGAATTTTCCAGGACTTCCAGGGGACACTAAATAACCCCAGCTGAGTGGCACAAAGCTTCCTGGGCAGGGAGGATTGTCACCCAAATGCAACCCCCTGCTGAAACCCACCAGGAAAGAGGAAGGTTCTTACCCTGGAAACTTGAGCACAACGACACAGAGTGACCACATCCAGGAAAGAGAAAATTCTGGAATAGAAATAAGAGATACTTTATAGGTTATTGATATTTAAAACAAAAAGGGGACGTGGAAAACAAAGGGGGGGGGAGAAAAAAAATAAAAAGGACTGGGACAGCAAAACTTCTTTGTGATTTGGTTGAAAGCTGAACTGTGAAAGGAAGTGCAGAGGCAGCAGTTCCCAAATGGAAACAAAACACGGCCATGGAGGCACTGGGAAACAGAAACCTCCCACCTTGGAGTGGGTCCTGACCCAGAGCACTGACTGCTCACCCCAGTGAGCCTGGCAGGAGCCCCCAGGACATGGAGCACCAGCAGGGACCTGGGCTGGCTCTGACTCTGCCCAGGAGAGAACTGAACACTCCAGCACCTTCAGCGACAGCTCCCTGAAATGGGCACTGCCATCCCTCAGTGTGGGCACTGCCATCCCTCATGACCAGTTCTGGATCAGGGCAGTGCCATCCCTCAGTGTGGGCACTGCCATCCCTCATGACCAGTTCCCAGAATTGGGCAGTGCCATTCTCACTACCAGCTCCAGATCAGGGCAGTGCCATCCCTCATGACCAGCTCTGGGATCAGGGCAGTGCCATTCTCACTACCAGCTCTGGGATCAGGGCAGTGCCATCCCCCATTGTGGGCACTGCCACCCCTCATGACCAGCTCCCAGAAATTGGCAGTGCCATCCCTCACTACCCACCCCAGACTGGTTTTGGTGCCTGGATCATTCCTGGTTCCCACAGTGAGCCCAGGGAGGATGCCAGCCCTGCTGTGACTGCCCAGCCTGGGGAACTGAGGGTGACCCAAGTGAGGTCTGAAGGGGGACAGGAAAGATGGACAGGGGACATTTCCAAGGGCCTGCAGTGCCAGGACAAGGGGGAATGGGGTTCAACTGCCACAGGGCAAGGCTGGATGGGATATTGGGAAAAAATTCCTCCCTGAGAGGGTGGGGAGGGGCTGGGATGGGCTTCCCAGAGAAGCTGTGGCTGCCCCTGGATCCCTGAAGTGTCCCAGGGCTTGGAGGCACCTGGGGCAGTGGCAGGGCTGGGAGTGGATGGGCTTTAAGGTCCCTTCCAGCCCAAACCATGCCAGGATTCTGCACTCCCACAAGTGTGAGCTGTGCTCAGCCAGGAGGGACAATGACACTGGGCTTTAATATTTTAATTTAATATCTTCAACTTGAAGGCCACCCAAAAGAGAAGGCAAATGTTGAGATTCCTGAGAAGCAGGGATGGAAAAAGCCCTTCAGAAACACCAATATTGGGGGGAAAGGGTGTTCCTGATGGAGGGTAAATGTAGATTATTTATGAGAACATGGATGCTAAAGGTATTTTGCACTCCTACAAGTGGCAGAGCCAGCTGTGCTCAGCCAGGAGGGACAATGACACTGTGCTTTAAAATTTTAATTCAACATTTTCAACTTGAAGGCCACCCAAAAGAGAAGGCAAATGTTGTCACCCACAAGCATCCTGAGATGTAGGGATGGAAAAAGCCCTTCAGAAACAACAATATTGGGGGGAAAGGGTGTTCCTGATGGAGGGTAAATGCAGATTATTTATGAGAACATGGATGCTAAAGGTATTTTGCACTCCTACAAGTGGCAGAGCCAGCTGTGCTCAGCCAGGAGGGACAATGACACTGTGGTCACTCCTGAGTGGCACCCTGGGCCAGGGCACACCATGGGGACCCAGCCAACGCCCAGGACTGCTGGGCTATTATTGGGAGAAAGGAATGACACAGCTGAGACTGCCAGGACTGCCCTGGGGATCACATCACACCCACCCCAGCTGTGCATGCAGGAAGCACCAGCCCATGGAAAGCTCCCAGTCTGCACCAAGACATCAATAATGGATAAAATTCAATGGGATTTCAAGATGGTTTCTGGTTATTCAAACAATTGTCCCAAAACAGACGAGGTCAAGTGGAGGGTGGGAGGACATCAAGGTCTCGTTCCCTTTGGGAACAATTCTAAAACTGGAGTTTTTGCAAAGATAATACAGGAGTTCAACCACAATGTGCTTGAATATTTTAATTTCATATCTTCAACTTGAAGGCCACCCAAAAGAGAAGGCAAATGTTGTCAGCCACAAGCATGCTGAGATGTAGGGATGGAAAAAGCCTTTCAGAAACACCAATATTGGGGGAAAGGGTGTTCCTAATGGAGGGTAAATGCAGATTATTTATGAGAACATTGATGCTAAAGGCATTTTGCACTCCTACAAGCGGCAGAGCCAGATGTGCTCAGCCAGGAGGGACAATGACACTGGGCTTTAATATTTTAATTTAATATCTTCAACTTGAAGGCCACCCAAAAGAGAAGGCAAATGTTGAGATTCCTGAGAAGCAGGGATGGAAAAAGCCCTTCAGAAACACCAATATTGGGGGAAAGGGTGTTCCTGGTGGAGGAAAAATCCAGATTATTTATCAGAACGTTGACAGCAGCTAAATGAGGATGAACATTCCCTCCTGTGTTCATGCACTTCCCAGGGATACTCATGGATCCAAGGAGTTAAGGGGTTAAGATCCAAGGGGTTCAAGGCACTTCTGATCCTCCCATGAGACAAATCTGACAGTGATGTGGTGGGGAAAAGCTCTGCAGAAGAGCTTAGTGCACTTGAACACTGTCAGGAATCCCAAATTCTGGATTTCAGAGCACTTCCATCCTCCCTGCCTACAGACAAGGCTCCCCCTGAGTCCAAAGTCATTTATTGGTGCCCAAGGGTTTATTCAGCACCACGTCCATGCCCAACAACACCAGGAAAGGCTGGGAAATGAGAGAAGCCGGGGAAAATTCTTACTTTCAAATCCCTGTCAGAGGAGAAAATAAAACTTCAAATTCTGTGGGTCACTCACAATGGAAGTCGTCTCTATTTTCATTAAAATTCCCTATTCCATGGAAATCCCAGACTGTTAGTGATCACCTCATCCCTCTATCAGGGCTGGGAGATTTGGGATAAATTCTCCTCCACTTGTGCTCCTCCCTTTCCAGCCTGCCCCCACACCAACAGGGATTCCCCCCAGCCAGATCCTCAGCCCTGTCCCTCCCCCAGCACAGAGATCTCAGCCCTGAGCAGCTCCAGAGACTTCCCCAGTGTTCCCCCAGCTCCTCCTGCACTTGTCCAAGACCCTGAGTGGATGATTCAGCAAAATCAGGCTGCAAAATGGACTTTTTCACAGCAGGCACTCCTTGCTTGTGGATTTTCATCGTTTCAGAACAGGATCCAGCTGCTCCCCACAGACCAGGAAGAGCAGCAGGCACCACGAGCCCAGTTGAGAATTCCCCTGCAGCCCTGAGGATGGGATTCTCCCTCTCCAAGGAACACTAAAATACCCCAAAGCCCACAAATAAGCAGTGACTGAGCTGCAGCAGAAGGTTGATCAGCATTAATTGAATTATTTTCCCCAATTCTGCATTAACAGGCCCATAGGCACCGTGCTGGAACATTTATTTTTCCGCCCAAACAGGATTCCTGTCCTGCTCACAGCTGCCTGGTGAGCCCTTTTACATGGGTCTTTTTATTCTTCAGAGTCCACAGTGGAGAAAATAATCCATAAAATTAACTTTATCACCAAACACTGATCACAGATGAAGGCAGACTGGGCTTCCCAAACAGGAATTAAATCTGGAATTGCAGCGGATTAAATTGTCTCACTGCAAAGGGACTCCCCATGTGTTTGATTTTGTCTGAACAGCTCAGCTCTGCACAGTTTGGGTAAAACACACTCATTTTGAAGGTTTCAACCTCTTAATCCACTCAGGGGTTTCTAGGACTCCTCACTTTCCCACTGCTGCTCTAATTAGATTAGGGTCAGGACTCTCCTGAAATCCCTGCACGCTGCAGGCTCTGAGGTGAGCCAGCTTAGACCTTCAGCCTTCTAAAATTACCAACACCAATTTGTGCCAGCAAACCCCCCTCACCACCCCAGTTCAATCCCAGTTCAGCCCTGCTCCCACGGGCTGGGCAGGGCCACGGACAGCACGGCTCTGCTGCCAGCTCAGAGCTCCCCATGGGCACGAGTGCAGCTCCCCAGGGATCAATCAGAATGTGAGCATGGCAGAGCCAGGCCTGGCCATGGGCTGGGCAGGGAGTCAAAGCTGCTTAGGCCACGAGAGAGCTGCAAACTGCCTGCCCTGCCTGGGACCCAGCAGGAAGAGCTGAATTCCTGCAGCTGATCCTGCTGGGGCCAAGCAGGAGCTGTGCAGCAGCCCCACGTCACACTGGCAGTGCCAGCTCCTCCACGAGGGCAGCACAGACACCTCTGCCCAGGAAATCCAGGCTGGGGGTGGCTGCCAGGCTCAGGAAAGGAAAGCACCTCTCCAACAGCACTGGGAATGCAGGGACAAAGGGACAGGGTGTCACTCTGGGGACACAAGCACAGCTGGAGCCAACAGGGAGCATGGGTTCATCTCTGGGAGTCACTGCCCTGGGAATTCTGCTTGTTGCTGCTTTGGCTCATTGCTGTGTGTGACACCTCCAGAGGTGTCACCTCCTGGCAGGGGACAGAGCTGGAGCAGGTGCAGCAGTGCCAGGACATGGATTGGTCAGCATGCTGGGGCTGCCCCATTGCTGGCAGTGCCCAAGGCCAGGCTGGACAGGGCTTGGAGCAGCCTGGGACAGTGGGAGGTGTCCCTGCCCATGGCAGGTGGAACCAGACAATCCCTAAGGCCCCTTCCAACCCAAACCATCCCAGGATTCTGTGACCTCCTCATCCTGTCTGGCTCTCTGGACATGCAGGACAATGTCCCCATTGCAGGTGGGACACAACACGATGTCACTGCTGACCCCAGACACAGGACAGGGCCATCAGGAGCACTCTTGGTCCATCCCTGGATTTTTAGGGATAACAGAAGCTGCTGTTCTCCTCTTTCACATCCTCCTCCTCTTTATTTTGCCCAAGTGCAGCTTTCACTCCCCACACAGGGGACCCCAAGGCCGTCTGAGAGTGGCCAGAGCAGGGACAGGACTTCACAGAGCAGTGCCCAAACACACCAGCCTTTGTCCTGCACACAGTGACACCCATTTACAGGAGATTCCTGCAGAAAACCCATCCAAGCTTCTCTTTCAAAGGCTGCACTGTCAATGCACAGTAATTAATTTTCACAGTATGCTAACAGTGAATTCCAGCTCTCCAAACCATCACTTATGAGCTTTAAACATTTATCAACTCCTGATTTCCCCTCACTTCCACCAGATCCTGAACAATTCCCTGCTCTCCAGCAGGTTGGGATGACCAGGGACATATACTCTGGATCTTTTCCCACTTTCCCAAAACCCTTTCCCACTTTTCCCACATCCTCTCCCAACTTCCTTAAATTTCCTCCCACTTTCTCTCCATCCTCCAGGATTTACCCTGGATCTTTTCCCACTTTTTTCCCCAAATCCTTTCCCACTTTCCCTCCACCCTCAAGGATTTACCCTGGATCTTTTCCCACCTTTTCCCAAAATCCTTTCCCACTTTCTCTCCACCCTCCAGGATTTACCCTGGATCTTTTCCCACTTTTTTCCCCAAATCCTTTCCCACTTTCCCTCCACCCTCAAGGATTTACCCTGGATCTTTTCTCACTTTTTTCCCAAAATCCTTTCCCACTTTCCCTCCACCCTCCAGATTTTTCCATCCATTCCTTTTCCACCTTCCCTGGATCTTTTCACCCTCCTTCCCCCCACCATTCCCCAGGGGTTTTATTTGGGAATTTTCCCTCCCAGTGGGACAAGATAAGGCCACAGCATTCCCAGATTTAGCACAAACTGCTGACACAGACCTTTGACCTGCCTCTGTTTGGCTCTGGCTTTGTGAGTGACCTGATCCAAGCTCATGATTTGAGAGCAGAGCAGCAAAATCCTGGATGTAAATAACAACCCACCAGTGTCCAGGGAGGACTCACCGAAGCAGCAGCTCTTTGGGCAGTTTTTTGTTGATTGCAGCTTCATCGTTGTTTGAGAACATCTGCAAACACACACACAAAAAAAAAAAGGCACAATTTAGCCACAAATCAAGGCAACAAACCCTGATTTACCTCAGGGAAAAAGTGGTTGGTTAATGAGGCTGTTTCCAGATATTCCAGGAAATTCCTAGCAGATAAACTTTGTGCTGCAGCTTTCCAGTTTCTGCACCACAGCTGGATGGAGCGTTACATCAAAATATTTTAGAACACGGTGCAAGGATGCTCTGTAAATTGAGAGATGAAATATAAACTGAGATTTGCAGCTGCTCCAGTGAAGTAAATGATAATCAGGATGTGCTTGTGAGCTGGCACTGACTGGAGAGGCTCCCTCAGCACTTTGGGGGATGCACACATCAAATCTGGGAGGTTTCACAGACCAAACATCTGGCCAAGGGAGAGAAAGAAAGGTGCAGCAGCCCAAATATCCACCAAACAGAGGTGGAAGGTGCAGTAGGGTTGGTTTCTGTGATGGAAAAGGTGCCCCAGAATGTTCTCTCGGCCCTCAGGAGCTCTGGGACAAACAGGATTGATTTTTAAACCACCAAGGATGGTTTAAAGGGAGTTGAGATCTTTGGTGCTGTACAAGGAGGAGGGATAATGCTGGGAAAGCTCTGTGCTCTGCCAAGGCAATGAGGCCAGAGCTGGTTCTGGGATCCCTCCAAATCCAGGGACAACACCTGGTGCACCAAGGAGTCCCAAGGAAAACAGAGAGCAAAGCCTCGCGAGAAAAAATAGAAATAAAAACAACTCTAAGATTTAGTATTGTCTTGCCATGGGGAAAATGGAGCACCTCCCAAATATCCTGAGCATGGATCCAATCCCATAACTTCCCAAATATCCTGTACCTGAGCATGGATCCAATCCCATCACATCCCAAATATCCTGTACCTGAGCATGGATCCATCACACCCCAAATATCCTGTACCTGAGCATGGATCCAATCCCATAATTTCCCAAATATCCTGTACCTGAGCATGGATCCAATCCCATCACATCCCAAATATCCTGTACCTGAGCATGGATCCAATCCCATAATTTCCCAAATATCCCGTACCTGAGCATGGATCCAATCCCACCACAACTTAACATGAAATCCACTGTGAAAATCCAATGTGCTGCCACTAAGTGGCCCTTTAAATGCTCCATTTGGTGATGGAAAACTGGGGATTGAGGAACACCAAACCCCAGGACTTCAGAGTCACAGGCTGTGCTCCCAAATCCCAGTTTCTTTCTGAATTATCCCAAGACACCAGAGCACAGTGAAGTGGGAGCTGTCAAACTCCCATGCCAAAATGCCAGCCAGCAGAAGTGTTGCTCCCCCCACAGACCCTTTTATCACTTCCCACCAGGAATATCACAAGTCCTGAGCAGAAGCCAGCCTGGCAGCTCTCAGCCCAATTTGCTGCTAATTAAACGGAGCTTTTGCCATTCCCAGCTCTCCCCTCCCATCTCCAGGTGACTCTGGAGCCACAGTGGGTGGGGACAGACATTCCCAAGGCTGGGAGAGCAGCACCTGCACATCTGGGACAGGACCAGCTAATTAAATTGATTAGTTGATTGATTAGGAGATGGAGGAAATCATGGAGGAGGAATGCACAGGAAATATTCATGGGAAAAAGAGATGTGATTCCTTCCCCCCTCCCAGTTACAGATCCAAACCCTTTCCCAGCACTGCCCAGCCCTTGAATCAGGACTCTCCTCCAACAAAAAAAAAGGATCAGAGAAATTAAAGGAGCAATCAGGGAGCAGGAACAGACCTCCAAAAAGGAACCAGAACAGCACATGGGCAGGGAGGGTTAAAACAGAGATTCCAGAAGCAGCCAGGAGCCTCCTCTGCCTATCAAACCCCTCAGCAGGAAAATCTCACCTCAGTCCCAGCACAAATCCCATCCCCAGAGTGCTTTCTGCAGGAGTTTCCCTTTGACCAGCACTAATCTAAAGGAATGTTTGTTTTTTAGTCTTACTAAAAATAGTCCTTGGACTTAAACCCTGAGGGGGCCCAGGCAAGAAGGGGAGAACCTCAGCCCTGGAATTCCCCCTCCCTGGAACCCAGGATGCATCTCCAGACCTATTTTCTCCAGCCTTCCTTCAAAGCCTGAGGCTCAGATGGCAGAAGCTGGGTGAAAAAAAAAACAACCAGAAAACAGGCTGGAATTGGGATTTTGCTAAGTCATGGCAGCACGTACAGCTAAATATACCACGGACATGGGGACCTTCTGGCAAGTCCATACAAAAATAAAGCTCTGAAAAAATGTCAGTGGCTATTCTAGACTTCCAGGCTTTCAAAACGCTTCAAGGGATAAAAACTAAATGCTCCAAGTTTGCTTCTCCTAACATCTCTTTGGTGTTGTCCAAAAGAAGAAATGATCCTGGACAGGACACAGAAAATCACATTTTTTTCTTGTGTGTAAATTTTCAATTCTGTACCAAACACAGAATCCTCCACCAAGGTGCTGCTGTGTGAAGCCACAGGGGATTTGGGGAAGAAATTCCTCCTTGAGAGGGTGGGGAGAGGCTGGGATGGAATTCCCAGAGCAGCTGGGGCTGCCCCTGGAGCTCTGGAATGTCCAAGGCCAGGCTGGATGGGGTTTGGAGCAGCCTGGGACAGTGGGAGCTGTCCCTGCCATGGCTGGGGTGGAGCTGGGTGGGATTTAAGGTCCAACCCAAACCCAAAGCAGACTGAAATTCTATGGAATTAAGGGAGTTTATGGCAACAGATGGGCAAAAGTTGTGGGAAATGGTAAAGGTAAGAAGAATTCCAGAAAGCTGCAAAAGAAAGAACAGAAAGAACAGAAAACTCAGAGTTAGCAGCAGCTGCCAAGTCTGAAAGTAGAAAAAGTTACAATGGTACAGCAAGCAAGGACATGAAACTCCATGGAATTGAGGAAGTTTATGAAAACAGATGGGCAGAAGTGACCAAAAGGCAGAGCTCCCACAGCCTCACAACTTGCAATTGTCCATTTCCCTTAAAAACTCCTCCTGGTGCCCACTCTGAACCCAAACACTTGAAAGCACAAAATTCAAAGCTCAATGGGGAAAAAGGGATGAAGATAATTCAGAGCTTTGGGGAATTAGTGGCTGCAGGGTTACAGGAGGCACCTGGGTCAGCAAGAGACAGAATTATCCACCTTGATGTTCACTCCAGGGAAAAAGAACCTGCATCTGGCACCTCTGGAGAGCCTGGGGCTGCCTGGGAAGCACCAACACAACACCAAGGGCACCACAGAGAGGGGAAGGGAGACACACAGAGGGAAGGGACAAGGTGACACCCATTTCTGCACAAAACCCACCAAGAGACACCCACAGAGGTGGGCAGGAAATAAAAGCAAAAAACATTCCCAGAAACACAAGCAATAAACTGCTGCATGTCTCTACGTTAAGCAAAGCTTGTGCCGAAGAAACAAGGAAAAATTTAAAACCGTGATCTATCAAATATTAGTAAATATTTTGATTTTAAACGGCTAAAATTCGTTTATTTTTGGGACAGAAACTGTGTGAGATGAACAAACTGGTGGGTAATGGTGAGGATGAAACTGCAGCTGCTGTGAGGCCTGGAGCTCCCTGCCCTCATGGGCCCCCTCTAACTCAGGATATTCCAGGGTTCTGTGAGCCCTGATCCACCAGGAAATGCTGGCCAGACCCTCCACAACTGCACATAACCACAGGAAATTAAGCAATTCAAACCAAGCCAGAAAACAGGCTGCAATTATTAATTACTAGAGAGCAAATAATGTGCTCTGGAAAAGGGTTTTAGGTTGGGAAAGGTGGGGGATCGACCACTGATGGCAGAAATCAAGGATTACATCCATAGCTTGAATATTTTGGAGTTTACAGCCCACCCAGTTTGTATCAAGACACTTTGGAGATGAACCTTCCTAGCTCCAAAAGTCTTTTCTGTTCTGAAAGTTCTGTGTGAATTTGTTCAGAGTTTAAACTCTGACTCTGAAATGCACTGGGAGGTTTCTCCAGCTGTAAGGCTGCTGGCTCCCGGCCCAAATTCCAGGATTTCTGGTAGAATTTGTACCAATTTTATCTGTCATGGTCCACATGGAGATGAACAATCCCAGTACAGTCACTGACACAAGACAAGAGTCACAGCAAACCTCACCCACAGCTCCAATCCAGTGAAAACAGCTGAGCACGAACCACAAAACAACAGGAAAAATGTGGAATTCACTTTAGAAAAGCTCAGTGAAGCTTTGAGACAACTTCTTACAAACATGCTCAATATGTACTGACACCTTGCCTCGAGTTCTGCTCATTTGGGGAAAAAAATTCCACCGCTGTGACAAAACTCAAACAACAGAGACATGAGAGACATCAGCTCCCTTCCCAGGACAGGATTTTGGGAAGCAGCAGCTGGAGCAGGGCTGAGCTGCCTTCCTGGAGGCAAAGAAAATATTCCACTGCAGAGATAAGTCACAGTGAAGTGACACAGAAATCCAAGGGCTCCTCAGAGGACGCCATCCAAAGAATGAAGTTGTTTACATCCACAAGCAGCTCCGACCCAGGGAATTTTCCCTGCAGCCTGTACTTACACAGGGAATTTTGTTTAAAAACCCATCCAGTTTAATCTGCATGAAGTCTCCAAGGAAATGGCTGGCTGCTGGATGAGGCCAGGCTGTCAGAGTGGCTGTAGGGATGCTCTGGCAGGATCAGGATGGCAATGTGGGTGCTGCCCTCCTGCCCTGGCCACGCTCACCCCCCTCTGGCTCCCAACCAGAGCTCTGCTCAGGCAAAATCCTGACTAAGCAGGGCAAACAGAAATAGAGCCCAGCCCAAAAGGCTTATTACAGGCTTAATATTCCTAAAAATAGCTGGATAGGCAGGGGGCTGGATGGGCGCCGCCACATCGCTGCTTGGTTGGGAAAGTTAAAATTCCTGCTGGGATGGAGGAGCTACCTGAGCCCAGCCTGCATTTGGGACACATTAAATAAAGAGCATTTTTTGAGGTTTTTTGAACCAGCAATGATCCAGATCAGCCAGACCCTACAGGAATGGAGGCCAGGATGAAGCTTTTCCTGCTGCACACCCCTCAGGGAAATCCCTCAGTGCTGGATGGGCCAGGGGACGAGGTTGTGCTGCTGCCTCCAGAAAGGAAAACTCCACAGGCACAGGGGAGACACCAAAACCCCAACCCAAAATAGGCTGGGATTCTGTAAAAGCACTCTGCCAGGGCCAACACTGTCACACAACTCCTGGCAGAGGGAGAAGGAAGTGAATCCTATTTGGGGCAAAAACAGCAATAAAAATTTAGAAGACGGCGCTCTCTCTGGGGTCACACAGGCTGAGGCCAAAAGTAATTTTCCTGCTGGACCCTCCCCAGTCTCCCTGGTGGCCTGGGCCAAACCCCAACTGATTTTTGCTCCAAATCTCCCCAAATCCCTCTTCCCTCTACTCAGGCCATAGCAGCAGCACAGTGGGGGTGTGAAACACAATTCCCATGTGTCCATATCCCACTGAAAGGGTTCCTTCCCCTCCAGAATCTGCTGCCGGGTACATTCAGCCTCTTTTTGTTCACCTGTTTTGTTCTCCTCGGCCGCTACTGGCTGCCAGGCAATTCTCCCCACACCAACCACCCCAAACCAGGCCTAACCCCTCACTGTGCTCAGCTGAAATCCCAATTCCAGCCCAGAGTTACCCGAGGGTCACCGGCGGCATCCGAGCGGCTCCTCCCGGGTGAACCTGGAGCAGCCTGGGCACAGCTCAGGGAGCAGCAGCTCTCAATTAATCAGCTTTAATTCAGCTTTAATTCCCCTGCAGCTGAATGAGAAAACCCCTCCCCAAAGTCAGACACACTGGGCAGCACCAAGCCCATCCCTGCTGCCAGGGCTGCTCCAAGCCCAGCTCCCCCAGGTGACACCTGAGGTGGCTCACAACAGATTTCTGATGGAAAATGGTGCTGGTTTCTCACCAGCACCTGCCGAGGTTTTAAATACACAGCCCTGCCCGTAAGAACAGCATCCAGACTCAAAAAGGAAGAGTATAAATAAGACAAAGATATCCTGACTTTCTCAGGACAGCCTGTGGCCATAAAACACCCACTACCAGCATTTATTTTTATCTTTTTAGAAGTTCATTTTAGCAGGGCAACAATTTACTACAAATACACTTAGAATGGATTAAAAAAAAAAAATCAAATCCAAAAACTGAGACGTGATTCAGTATTTTCAGCCTAAATCCAAGACTCATGCAGCTCTCTGAGGCTCATCACAATTCAAATAAGCTGCTTTGATAAATTATAGTTCTGCCCCTCCCCAACACCTGCAATTTTGTTATTATTACTGGTAATATTGTCATTATTACTATGATTATTATTGGTAATAAGGTGTTTTTTTCACTGCTGGCTTTGTATCCAGCTATTATGTAAGAAGATGCTGGGATCATTGGCATAAATATTGGGAAATAAAGGCAAATGATGGTGACTTAAATAAAAAAATCCATCAGAGCAGAGGTGTGAAGGGCATGGGGGGATTTGTCCCAAAGGAGAACTTTGGGATCAGGCAGGGATGCCCAAACCCCAATAAGGGGGTGCTGGCTGCTCCTCAGGGCCGTGCAGATGCAGGTCTCACCCCGGATCAGGGAGGATAAAACCCTCCCAGGGCTGCCTTTCCCAATGGTGTGACTCAAAGGAAGCTCCCAGCCAGCGAAAACAGTAATTACTGCAGTGTCCCAGGCCCCAATTAATGATGGTGTCCCAAAGAAATGGGATGTGCCCGTGGTGCCAGCCCTGAGTCCCTGTCCCCAGGGCCACCTGGGATCCCCAAAATGTCCCTTGTAGGAGCTGCTGGGAAGTCACCCTGGGCTGTTCATCCCCAGAACCAGCCAGGAAATCCCTCACTGGGCTCAGACATGAAATCACGGGATGGTTTGGGTTGGGGGGACCTTAAAGATCACCCAGTGCCACCCTTGGCATGGCAGGGACACGTCCCACTGTGCCAGGGCCCTGTGCAGCCCTGGGCACTGCCAGGGGTCCAGGGGCAGCCACAGCTGCTCTGGGAATCTGTGCCAGGGTCTCACCACCCCCACGGGGAGGAATTTCTTCCCAGTATCCAAATCTCTCCTCTTTTAGTTTAAAACCCTCTCCTTTTTCCTCACCATGGAAAAAGTCCTGTACCCCTGGTGGGGGTGGAATGGATGAGCTTTAAGGCCCTTCCAACCCAAAATGTGCTGGGATTCTGTAAAATCACTTTGCCAGGGCCAACACTGTCACCCAACCCCTGCCAGAGGGAGGAGGAAGTGAATCCCATTTGGGGCAAAAATAGCAATAAAAATAAAAACAATATTGGGACACCAGGGCTGTCTCTGGGGTCACAGAGGCTGAGGCCAAAAGTAATTTTCCTGCTGGGCCCTCCCCAGTCTCCCTCCCTTTTGCACAACCCATTTTTGCTCCAAATCTCCCCAAATCCCTCTTCCCTCTACTCAAGGCACAGCAGCAGCATGCGAGGGTGTGAAACACAACTTGTGGTTTACATCTCTTCCCATCTCATCATTTCAAAGCACCGCTTTGAAGCAAATAAATTAACAGTTTGTTATTTATTATTCACCTGGCCAAATGAAGCCCTGGTTTAAAAGTGTTGCGTGTGATGTGGCACGACACTGAAATTCAAAATAAAAGAGGGTGGACGAGTGAACAGGAATAAGGAAAATCCATCAGCTTGGACATCCCTTTCCCAAATTTTTATTTTTTACAGTTTTTCTCGTTATCTATGAGCCACATCGTTAGACACTATCAAAAAATAAACCTGTTTCAGCTGTGCAACCTCAGGTTATGTCACCAAGAGATTCTCTTCCCATATAAAACCAGATTCCATGGTGTTACATCAGTTTTTGCAAGGAGAGTCAGAGCAAGGTTTTCCCTGCTCCCTGCCCTGTTTGTGTCCCTCTGTTTGCACAACCTCCATTCCCTGGAACAGCAAAGCCCCAGCCAGGAGCACAAGGAGCAGCCCAGGAAAGGGAGCAGGGAAAACCCCAAAAGGATCAGCCCTAAAAGAGCCAAAACCCCCTGAAAATACAGCAACAGCATTTCAGAGGCAGGAACACAGGAGATTCCAAAATGGGATTAGGGTCAGTGAGATTATTCAATTTCTGAGCACAGACAGGATTAATTATTAGAAGGCAGCTCGATTTTGGAGCATTTGAAGTTTCCCATTTTGCATCCAGCTCAGCTCATTTCACATTTCTACAGCTGAACAAGACCTGGGAACTACAGAGGTTCAGAAAGCTCGGGATTCCCTCACACTGAGGATTGAATCCAGCACAGAAATGCCATTTCTCAGGCTGAAGGTGCTCCCAAGGCTCACCACAGACTCTCATTCCTCAGAGACGTCCCTGGAGTTGCCAAAATGTCGTTTTACCAGGACAAACTGCCCCATGGACAGCCCAGGAGCAGCTCCTGCTCGCTGCAGGCTTTGGAGACTCCCAGAGGAAGCTGGAGAGGATGGAGCTTTTTGTGTTTTGAGGATGTGGAGGAGACTACACGGATGGTACAAAAGGAAGAAAAAAAAATAAATCTGGAATTATTTAATCCTGACAAGGAAACCCAGGACAGCTCCAGGTGACATCCCAGGGAAGATGGAGAAGAGAACCTGAGCCTTGGTGGATGAGTCCTCCCGAGCATCAGGAGTCACTCAAAGCACCAGGAGATGCCTCCTCTCCTCTCTGCTGTTATTGGGCTGCTCTTCATCAGGCAGGAAGCTGAGAAATCCCAAATAAAACCATGGATTGGGATCTGCTGGGGCATGTTCCACATGAAACCAGCAGCACAGAGAATTTTTAGGAGTCAACCTGGGTAATGTTTTCCCTTTTTGTTTGCTTTGCTGCAGTAAGTGGTGATTTTCTCTGTGGTGGCCACACCTCCTGTGAAGGGCCTAATCCCAATATGCCCCATTCCCAGGAAAAAGAGAATTCCGCTCTTCCTGGAATCAGAAACCCACATGCAAGCCCAATTTAAGGAGCTTTGCCCATATTTTATTCCTACAGTAAGGAATTATTATTATTAACCCCCCTCACGAGTGGATTTGTGAATTACCCAACAACAATGGCTCAGGAATTTGTTTACGTGGCTCCACAAAAGACAATAAATGAGCGCAAACCCAACCCAGCCTCCCCCTCTGCAACTCACACGTTATTTCAAGCCTCAAACAGACACAATATATTAGTCACAGCCCCAGATCTGGCTATTTTTACCCCAAAATAACGTTCCAGACTCCAAGGCCCTGCTTCCCCTTGCTCAGCCAGGGAAACTGCCCTGGCAGCACCCACAGGTGAGGAGGAAGAGGAGGAGGAAGAGGAGAATTAAACACCCACGGTCTTCATGACCTGACAATATCCCACAGCTCCCAGTCTCCAGACTTTTCTGCCCAGTTTTCCCCCTGTCCCATGAAATGTGAACTCTCCACAACCATCACAAACTGGTTTCTAGGAAGCACAGAGGAATTTCCACCCATTCTGCCCCTCTGGAAAATCAATCTAAGTGCGAACACACATTTTGGAAACTCTTCTGACCAGGCATAACCTCAGTGGAAAATCACAGATTTAAAGGAAAATTAAAACTTTCCAGGTTATGCAGGTGAGTGGGTCAGAGGTAATTCATGCTGGGGAAATGAAGGATTCTTTAGATTTATAATCATGGAGTGGTTTGGAATGGAAGGGACCTTCAAACTCATCCAGTGCCACCTCCTGCCATGGCAGGGACATCTCCCACTGTCCCAGATTATCCCTCTCCAACCTGGCCTTGGACACTTCCAGGGATGGGGCAGCCACAGAACACAGCAACCAAAACAGCCAAGAAACAGGATGATGTTTAAAGGCACTTCTTGTAGCCCAAAATATTCTTTTCTATAACACACCAACTCTTCCTGTATAAATATAGGTTTTAAAAAATTAATTTTAGGCCTCAAAGGCTCCTCGAGCATTTTGCTTCTTTTCCAACTTGTCTGGTTTTTTTTACTATGAGAAGAAAATAACATTCCAGCAAAGAAAAAAACCCCACCCAAAAGAGGCCAAACAAAGCCTTTCCCCACTCTTTTTCCCCAATGAATTGGGTTCATCGTGTCCTGCTGCAACCCTGATGAAAACCCTCCCAAAACTGGAATGAACTCCAGCACTGCAAGGCTGGGGAAGCAAAGGATGTTGATTCCCTACGAGACATTCCCCCCAAAAATCTGCCACCAACCTGCTTTTGCTCTGTATTCAGCCACTCTGCAGCAGTGCAAAATAAAATGAAAAAAAATAAAAAAAAAAAACCTCTCAGGGGGGTAAAAAAAAAATAAATAAAAAAATCAGTGCAAGCAAGAAGAGCCCAGAACAGTAAATACAATAAATACAACAACCCTGGATAATGCAGGGCTCACATGCAGGCTCCTCTCTGGAGCTCCCAGAGCACTTTCAGTGCCACAGAAACACGACTTAAAACACCTGGGCCCACCCCAAACTCACAGCTCTCACACGGGTCTGATGGAGGAAGAAAACAATCCCACGTGCAGGGCAGGACCACCAGCATTTCCTGCTCCTTTCTCACCCCCAGGGCTGAGGAATCCCTCCCAGAGCCTCTCCGGTTCACCACTGACCAGCGTTTTCCCTGCACCGCCATCCCACCCCTGTGCTACAGCCACGTTTTTACCATTCCAGGCTCTTTTTTGTCCCCTAGAGGGGCCGGGCAGTCCGGAGAAGCAGCGAGCAGGGATTTCCATCCTCCTCCACAGCAGCGATGGGAAGTAAATCCCGCCGCTGCCCTTCCTCCCTACCCCCTCCTCCTCCTCCCACGGGAAGACAGCTGGGACAACAATGCGGCTGGAATCGCCCTGGCTCCACACTCCGCTTTGTGCCACGGCCTTTGAATAGATCTCATTGTTTACCCTCCTCTCCTTCCGTCCTCTCCATCCCCCACCTCCCCGTAAGCAAATTTTTTTTTTAATTTTTTCCCCAGCTAAAAATTAAAAAAAAAGCGGCGCTGGGGGCTCTTTTTCCCCCCTGAACGCCTCCCCCCCCCCAAAGGCTCCGTGGTGTTTTCCAGGCGCATTTTCCCCACATCTCCTGCTCCATCATCAACTTGGCTGGCGGCTCTCGCACCCGCAGCAACACGTTGGCAGCAGCTCTGGCCCCCCCAAACCCCACCCCGGGAGGGTCTAACAGACGGGGGGACCCCCAAAATGGGGTGGGGGAGAAGTTTCACCCCCAAACTCGCACCCCCAGATTCTCCCCAGCCCCTTTCAGAGCAGGGAATCAGATGGGGGAATCCCCTCCCCAAAACGGATGGAGGGGGAAGAGGTTTCACACTGAGCACCCCAAATCCGGGAGTCCAGGCCTGACTCCCTCCCTTTTACACCCACAGACCCTCCCCAGGCTAAGCCCCCCACGGGACCCCCCAAAAACGGGGCGGGGAGAAGTTTAACACCAGCCCCCCCAAACCCGGGGGTCACAGCCCTGAGCATCTCCGTGTCCCCAAAGTCACCCCCGACCCCCAGCCCCATTCACAGAACCCCGGGGGGGTTTCACATCCATCAACAGAACATCCCCCCGAAAATTGGGGTGGAAGGGAGAAATGTCACAGCAACGGCCCCCAAACCTGGGGGGACACAGCTCTGAGCCCCTCATCCTGAGCCCCCCATCCCAGCCGCATTCACAGAGAGTTTATATCCGCCAATAGAACATCCCCCCAAAAATGGGGAGTGGAGAGGAGAAATGTCACCAACCAACCTCCAAACTCGGGGGACACAGCCCTGAGCCCCTCATCTCGACCCCACAGACCCCCAAGCCCATTCACAGACCCCCCCCCCGCGGGAGTTCGCATCCGCCAACAGAACATCACCCTGAAAACTGGGGGGTGGAGGGGAGAAATGTCATACCAAAGGCAACCAAACCCGGGGGGCACAGCTCTCGACCACCCCCCCATCCCAGCCCCGTTCACACACCCCCCCGTGCCCCCCCAGGCCCGCGCTGTCCGGGCCGGGCCCCGGGAGGGTCCCCAGGGCCCTCAGGCGGGGTCGCCCACAGCGCGGCCCGGTCCCCCCCGCTCCTCCTCCGCCGGGCCAGGCCGGGCCTCCCCCCGCGGGACCGGCCGGGGCCTCACCTCAAAGCGGCTCTTAGTGACCCCGTTCATCTCCCTGCGCATGGCGGGGCCGGCGCGGGGGCGGCGGGGGGCGCGGGGCCCGGGGCGATCGGGGCTGCCGGAGCCGCGGCCTCCGCCCGGCGCCGCCGCCGCGTCCGCTCCGGCCTCAACTTCGACCCAAAACAAAAACACTGCGCACCTGCCAGCAACGGGAGCGCTGATTGGACAGCGCCGCGGGGAGGGGGGAGGACGGGAGCGGGGAGAGGGAGGGGAGGGAGGGGAGAGGGAAGGGAGAGGGGAGAGGGACGAACAGCGGGGTGGGGAATGGGGGGTTTGGGAGAGGAGAGGGGAAGCGGGAGAAAAGGGGGGTGCGGAAAAGAGGGGGACGAGAGAGGGGAGAGAGAGGGGAGAGGGGCGCACAGCGGGGAATGAGGGCTTTGGGAGAGGAGGGGGGAACCCCGGGGAGAAAAGGAGGGTGCGGAAAAGAGAGGGAGCGGAGAGGGGACGGGACCGGGGCTGCCCTGAGGATGCGGCTCCGGGATTGTCCCGGGGAGGGTGAAAGGATGGGGAGGGGGACACACACACATGACCGGGGACACACACACGACCAGGGAGACACACACATGACCGGGGGCACACACACACCACCGGGGGGGACACACACACGACCGGGGACACACACATATGACCGGGGGGCACACACATGACCGGGGGGCACACACGCGATCGAGACTCCCCCCCCCACCTACCCCGCAGGCCGCCGCCCCCATCGCGCCGCCGCGGGCTCCTCCCGCCCCCTGCCCCCGGTGCCGGGGCTGCGGGACCCCCCCCCGGCCCGCAGGATGCTCCCCCCGGTGTCCGGGGGGCTGCGGGGATCGGGGGTCCCGGCAGGGGGGGCGTCCCCCGCCCCTCCGCTCCCTTCCGGGAGCAGCGAGTTCAACCAATCAGCGCGCGGCGCGGGGGTGACATCATGGTGACGTCATTCTCGCGGGAAAATCAAGCATGGCGGGGATGGCCTTGTGACCCCCCCACCCCCACCCCCCCAGCAACACCGACACCGATTTGTACGAAAGGGGTTTATTTGCATGTAAATAAAGATGTTCTCTGCGATATTTCCAAAAAAGTTGAAATTCCACTTTCCGCCCAAAAAAACTGCCGCGGGAGCCGGGATATTTACAATTCCAGCGATTTTCCAGCCAGGGATTTATGTACATCATGATAATCGAGGAAAAGGACCAGTTTCTTTTAATCTCCGTGTTCACTTCACCACCTGAGATTAAAAGGTTTGGCTTATATTTAATTTTCCACTTTATTTTTATCTTTCTGAATACTGAAAGATGTAAAATAATTGAGAATATAAGCAAAAATATTCCAAAAATAAACCATTTCTCAGAGCCCGAGCACTGACACCCCAAAGCTTCAGCGTGGTCATGCACCTCAGCTCTCCCAGGACTGACGTCATTGGAAGGGGACAGGGCACCAAAATGGGGTGAAAAGCTTCAAATTTGGGCTGGAGGAGACGTTGTTCCCTCTGTTCCCACCTTCCACAGGGGGAATTTTGGATACTGAGCTTTGGTCTGGGTGAGGGGAGAGGAAACGAGTGCAGCTTGTTCCTTTTCAAACAGGTTTTTGTGGCAATTTTGCTGCTTTCCCTTCCAACTTTTAGTGTACAGCACAGCAGGAAAACACAGCTCTGGCTGAGGATGAGTCCAGGGAGCCATCCTGGGGGATTCCCAGCCTGGATTCCACTTCAAAGTGCTTTTTTTGGAAGGCTGCTTGTGCCCCCTCACACAAGTTGAATCAAAGTGATTTTGTCCCAAAAAAATTGATTAAAAAAAAGCAGGAGGTGGGGCTCCAGAGGCTGAGCTGGCAGCATTCCCAATGGAGCAGGGTGTCCAGCTGAATTCCTCTGGGATTTTGTTGCTGACATCCTCTTTGCAGCACCCCACAACTCCAACACTGTGCCAGGTATCAGCATTTGCTCCAGGTTTGGATTTAATTCCCATTTTCCTATCATTTCAAGCTCTGGCTGTGGTGTGCAGGACAGCAGGAGCAAAGGATAAATACTGGAAAATGTAAGGAGGGAAAAGTTCTGGGGGAAGTTTGGGAGACATTCAGGCTCCCACGCTGTGTAGGAGCCCTGGAATTAAACTGGAGGCAGGAGCAAGGGGTGAAAAATCCCTACAATTATCGCATTAAAAACACTTTCCAAAAAAGCTGGAAACCAAACAGCTTTCCTGGGGTGCCCCTGGGGTCAGCCCAGGATGGGAAATTTCAGTGGTTTAAAAGAAAAACTCAAATCCTTGCCAACTTTTCATGCTGCATCCCCAAAGGTGAAGCACAATCTCAATTCCCACGGGGAAATCCTGGCCTCCAGCACCACCAGGAAAATCCAGTGGGAGCAGGATCCTGCTCAGTCCATAATTCCACAGGAGATGTGTTTGCAGAACTCCTGATTTCCCACATTCCACTCGAGTGAATCAGATGAAACTGCTTTTAAAAATAAAACACTCTCCTGAGCCTCTTTTCCTTTCAGGGACCACAAGATCAGCCCGGAGAGGATGCCTGAGTCATGCTCCTAATTCCAGCCAAAAGGGGAAAATCCATCTTCTAAGGAAATCAACACTTCTGCGGCAGCTCTGATCCCAGCTGAGCCACTCTGAGATTGTTTTCCAAGCAGGACAAGGGCTCCTTTAGCTGGAGAATCCTTCCCAGGATTGTGACAACTCCCAGCACAGCAGCACGAGGAGATTCCAGGGAAGCTTGGTGCAGGCAGGAATCCCTTTTCCATTGAGATTTGCTGGAATTCCACTGTGCTGGAACGTCACCAAAGCTGCAGAGCCACCCAAAGCCATGGGCTCTGCCCAAATTCCCACTGGGGGAAAACGAGGAGCACGAGGTGTTCCCACGTGGAGGTGAATAAATAGCTAAAATAAATGGGAAGGCAAACCCAAGGCAGCAGCAATCCCTCAGAGCCATGACCTGGGATAAAACCCTGATTTCCATGAGGAAACAGCGCCCAGCTTGAGCTGGGCATTGAATGAAGGAATGCCGTGGGAGTAAAATAAATTAAAAACCTCGTGGTTTTCCTTCTTCCAAAGAATTAAAACCCAGCCTTACAACATTTTCCTAAAATAATTACTTTAAAACTTCCTACATCCAAAAGGAGCTTATCCTGAATGGGAAGAGGGCAGAGGGACTGGGATCTCCCAGACCAGCCTATGTCTGTTTGCTCCATCTGGGAGCTGCTCCCGCATTCCCACACTCGGCTCCATCCCCGTGAACTCCCACAGGGATGATAATACTCATAAATTCATGAAGAATGGAAGTGCCCACAGGATGAAGGCCACAGGCAGGGACCTGGCTGCTGGCACTCACATCCTTCTGCACAGACCTTGGTGGTCTGAAAATCTTGGAAATACTTTAGAAATACTTATTTTTCCCCTCTCCAAACAGATCTGTGTGGCAGGCTTGAGATGAATCCTTCCTTCCTTCCCTCCAGGACTTGCACACAGCTCATCTGAGAGAATTAATTGCCAATTAGAGCAACATCCATGAGATCATCATCCTCCTCCCCGATGAGGAACTCGGGGCTGGCCCGGGACGGCCGCTCGGCCGAGAGGATGGCGTTGCTGGCCATGGCCAGAGACTGATCTGCTGAGATGGGAGACTTGGACCAGCTCTCAGGCTTCATCCCGTGGGATTTCTTCTTATCCCTGTCCTTATCCCGCTCCCTCTCTCTGTCCCTGTCCTTGTCCTTCACTTTTTTCTTCTCCTTTTTGTGCTTCTTGTGCTTCTCGGCGCTGTACTCGGGCAGGGGCCGGATGCCATCGTCAGAGCTGGGGCTGTTCTGGTAGGATTTCTCGGCGATGGAGGAGCCCGACTCGCTCTCGCTGTCGATGTTCTGGGGGGTGTAGGCCGGGGATTTGCTGTGGCTGGGGGAGCAGCGCTCGTGTTTGGGGGTGGAGCCGCTGATCAGAGGGGATCCGTAGCTTTTGGAAGAAGCCATCTGAGGTCTCAGCCCGTCCCCGCCGCCTTCCCCGGGTTTCTGCAGAGTCACTTTGGCTTTAATGCTGGGGGAGCCACCATCGTGTTTGCTGATGATAATTTTGGCCACTCCGGTGCTTCCGACGTTTTTGGAATCCGAGTTCTTCTTGGAAGAGTCAACGGATCCTCCAGAAACGGAGACCTTCGATTTCTCCTTGTCGCTCTTCTCCCGCTTTCCCTGGAACTCCCCTCCAGACATGTTGTGTTTGGAGGACATTGTATGGCTTGAGGAATTGGAACTCGGCCCCATCTGCCCATCCATGGGGTCCTCTCCACCGGGCCCGCTCGTGACCACCCCGTGCTTCAGCTTGTCAATGACTGCAGTCAGAGATGGCTTCTTGTTTCTGCTGGGGGACTTCCCTTTGGAGCTTCCATGCTGGTTCTGGGATGAAGACATGGAAGACCCACTGGATGAAAAGGAAGATGAAGATGCCGTGGAGGAATTGGATGAGGGAGGTGGCTTCTGTGACATAGACCCGGAGGATCCCATTCCTGAAGAGGATTTCATGCTCGAGCTTGATCCAGTGCCAGACATGTGGGACCCACCAGAACCTGAACTGATGGGTGACTTCGCTTTAGACGATGGGGGAGTACCCGGGACAGGTTTCATGGGAGAGGCGAGTTTGTCAGACCCCCCCGAGGGCCTCGAGTGGGATGGGGAGATGTTTGGTTTGCTCATGGAAGGGTTCATGAGGGACGATGGCTTTCCTTGAGGTTTCATCTTGGCGCTGCCAGAGCCGGTGCTGAGGCCGTGCTTGGTGATGGGGGAGGATCCCGGCTTTCCCACCGACTGTGCCGAGCCCTTGGACTGACCCGAGCCAGAGCCGCCTTGGCTGGAGTAGAGGCTGCTGCTCATCTTTGAGCCAGAAGACCCTTCTGATTTGCTTTTAATTTTGCCTGAGGTTGAAGAGGAGGAAGAAGAGGAGGAGGAGGAAGAATGGCTATGATGGCTTTTGCTGCTGGAGGAGGTGACAGAACCACTACTTGTGTACTGGCCGTGTGAAGATGGTTTGCCAACAGTCACTGTTCCTTTTGGGATCTGAATGGTTATTTTTGGAATAGGAGGAGTAGCTACCCCGGGAGGAGTCTGGGATCTGCCCGAACTCCCCGGAGATTTGGACCCACCTGTGCTTGCTGGTGGTGTGAAGGGCCTGTTGGATGAACTGTGGGATGGAGATTTCCCATCTGTCTCCTGCTTCTTCCTCTTTGGGAGTTTCTCTTTGCTTTTGCCATCACTGGATGGCGTCCGGCTGCGCTTCCCTGGCTTCCCATCCATCCCAGCACCTGCCATGGCACTTCCAGACCCATTGCCTTCCTTTACCCGTTTCTGAGACTTCTCTTTTCCTAAATCCCCCGTGTTCAGCAAAGGGCTCTGACCTCCACTGTGGTGCTCCATGATGTCAGAGGACCCCAGTGCTTTGCTGGCAGCTGCAATAATACTAAAATCCACCGTATCGGACGGAGCGCTCCCCTTAAATTTATTTTCCCCCCGTCACCCCCCAAGACTTGCACCCCCAAATTAGTTAGAGCCTGGGGGGCATAGCCCTTAAAATCATCAGTGTCTCCGCTCTGACTGCTCTCATCAAAGTATTCCTCCCCAAAACCACTCTGGCTCTGACTGTTCAGCAAGTCAGGGTTGAAATCTACCCCGTCTGGAAAAAAATGGTTGGAGGAGTCGCTGTTGGGGCTCACAGCGGCGTCCGCGATCAGGTCCGCGGGGTCTGTGTAGGGGTTCTCACTACTGTTGGTCTGAAAAACATCGGGGTCAAAGAGGGCACTTTGTGAATGTCCTGAACTAGAAGAATCTCTGACTGGAGTCCCAATGGGTGGGCAGTCCTCAGTACTGGTGGGCAGCTTGGAAGCCTCCTCAGCTATATCCGAGAGGATGTCGGTGACATCGGCCCCGATGCTGTCCGAGCTGGACAGGCGAACCATCCTCTGGATGCTGGGCTGGGCGTGGGGCAGGGCCTGGGGGTATGTGGTAGGAGGAGTGCTGCACTGGCTGGGTGCTGGAGTAATATGAGGGGTGTCCAGGGTGTCTGCAGTCATGTTGACATCAAAAATGGGGTTCTGGGAGTCAACATCCATGGAAAAGAGCTCCCTCTGGAAATCGTCCTCAGTCTGGTGCTTGGGCTTGTCGGCCGGCACGCGGGAATTTTTTTTCTTTTGTTTATTTCCCCCAGGGCCCATTTCCATTCTGGGGGAGCCAGAGGAAGAGTTCTGCCTTTCCAGAGGGCTGCTCCCATAAAGAGTGGAGAAATCCTGAGGAGGATTCTCCTTAAGAAGGTTCATGAGCATGGGGTGGTTCTTGGTGTTGCTGGCTGGTGAGGATACTGGTGGTGGTGTGTGGTGGGGAGGGGTTGGACTTGAGCCAATGGTAGACCCCACACTCCCTGTGATCTGCAACAAACTAGTGAGAATAGGGTTCTGAGACACTTTGCTGAAGTCCTCCCCATGGCCCACCGAGTCATGCCTCTCTTTCATGCTTATGCTCATGTTAAACAAAGTAGTGATGGGCCCCCCAGGAAAAGTGTTGGTTGGGGTGGTGGTCCCACTCATTGGGTTGCTGCCTGTGGTCATGCCATACCCTGGGCTGCTGGCTGGGGGCAGGTTTTTCTTCACCATGTCTTCAACTGTCTCTGCAATGAGGGACAGGGCTGGCGTGTCGGCTTGGATGGTTTCTGCTTTCCTACGGATGGCTCTCATGGTGACAGGGATGGACATGCACCTGCAAGACACAGCACAGGGTCAGGTGGGGCTGGCTGCCCTCAGCAGAGGTCACTGGGGAGGTTTCACACCTCCAGCAGGTATAAAATGAGCATTCAGGGCCTTGCACAGGAGAGCAGCAGGTCCAGGTTTATGTCCCGCTTTTCTGCTTGAATTCAGAGAGACACCTGCACTTGCAATCCCAGAGGGAGGGTTAATCAATTATCTCTAATAACTGATAGCTGACAGATCATTATCTGCTAGTTAAAGAGCACAGAATCATGGAATGCTTTGGTTTGGAAGGGGCCTTAAAGCTCATCCAGTCCCATTCTCTGCCATGACAGGGTCACCTCCCACTGTCCCAGGCTGCTCCAAGCCCTATCCAGCCTGGCCTTGGGCACTGCCAGGGATCCAGGGACAACCACAGCTTCTCAGGGCACCTGTGCCAGGGCCTGGCCACCCTCACAGGGAGGGATTTCTACCCAATATCCCACCTAGAACTACTGCTTCAGTTTAAAGCCATTCCCCTTGTCCTGTCTTCATGAAGGAATCTGGGTTGTTACTCCAATTCTGGCAGAAAACACCTTGGTAAACCTGATTTCCTACAACCTTATAAAAATCCCAGGAGCTTAAAGCCCATCCAGTTCAACCACTCTGCCATGGGCAGGGACAGCTTTCTGAGCTCAATAATCAGTGATAACACCACATTCTCCTCAGGGATAACAAGTCTATAATGTGCTGGAAGCAAAACCAGTGGTTCCCACCCAAAAGGTGAGAGGAGTGTTGTGCCCTGGGAATGTCCTGCTTTGCTCTGAATGTGACTGAGGTGATAAAAGCTCTATGTAAACAACAAACTCAAAAATCAGTAGCTACAGTTCAATATCTGGCACTGAATTTTCAGCATGGCTCTGAGTTCTTCTCTCCTGCAAACAACCATAGAACAGCTCCAGAACTGCTGGATAAACACAAGATGGAGCAGAGCTCATCTGTGTGACTGGGAGAGCACAAGGTGGGACAAAATCCCAGCTTACCTTTGAACAACCTTGGCAATGAAATCATCTGTACAGATGAGGGCATCAGACAATCCTTTGTAGAGCTTACAGTTCACGTGGCTGGAGTCCTGCACATCCATCACCACTGCAAGAGAGCAGGGAGAGATCAAAACGCTGCACACAGGGTGAGGAAACCCTGCCAGCCCTCCCAAAAATGCTGCTCCTGCTGCCCCTGAGGCCACTTACCACACACCAGGGAGTCGTTCACAGGGTGCTGGAAGGATACACTGAAACAGGAGTCAGAGAGAGGACAAACTTCAAACTGCAGGATCCCAGGAGAATCTGAAAAACACAAGAACTTTTAACTGAGGGAACGGTGGAGATGAACCAGCGTGCATTCACATTTTCTAGAAAAATCCTTTCGCTCAGGATTTTTCTCCTGGGAAGCTGAGAAGCCTCAGAGAAAGAGGAAAACAAGAATTATCTGATTTACTTCTCCTGTGTTTTGCTCCTTCAGAATGTGTTTGGAGATTGTTTCATTGGTTTCTGCTGTGAGTTTTTTTCACTCATTGGCCAACTGGGGCCAAGCTGTGTCAGGACTCTGGAGAGAGTCACGAGTTTTCATTATTATCTTTTCAACCTTCTGTAAGTATCCTTTCTGGATTCTTTAGTACAGTTTAGTACAGCATTCTTGATATATTAATATATATGATATATATTAATAATAATAGTATTAATATAGTATAATAAAATAATAAATTAGCCTTCTGAAAACATGGACTCAGATTCATCATCCCTTCCTGCCACAAATACAATAAACCAGGGCCTCAAAACCCCCACACAGATGGGGGAAAATATACAAAGGAAGCAGCAGAGGCTTCATTTTTGATGAGGAAAACGCCCCAAAGCTCATCATTCTCATTTCATATTGCTCTGGAGGTGGCACTCACCTTCCTTCAGGACTGTCCTCTTGACACAGCTGCCTATGAGGGTGTTGTAGGCCACCTGGTGCCTGATGAGGCTGAGGATGAGGGGCACCCTGCCGGGGTGCTGGAACGCGATTTTGCTGAGCAGAGTCCCCTGGAGGCTCCGTCCGTCCGGGAGAGGAGCGTCCTTGTTCAGGAAGTAACAGTGCTGCTGTCCTGGAAGAGCCTGACCAACAATCCCTGCTTCAGAAGGGGATCATGGACACTCAGCAGTGCTCAGAGGCCACTGACACCGTGTCACCTTTGGACAAACACTGAGGATGTTTTCCTTCCACTCTGAACATCTGAATTCCTCAGCAGTAATACTGCCCAACAGCATTCACTGCTCCCACTAAAACAGTTTCACACTGGATGGCATCCACTCTGGAATTAACACTCATCCATAAATTTAAGGATTTCTCCCAAAATGCTGCAACTCATTCAGCCACACATCACTGGACAAACGGAAGGGACAGGCTCAGCCCCTCTGCTCTCCTCCCTGCAGCTGCACTCCAACAGCAAAGCATCTTTCAATACCTCATTTTCCTAAGCACCATGCTGATCACAGAATCATGGAATGGTTTGGGTTGGGAGGACCTTAAATGCCATCCAGTGCCACAGACTGGGACACTTCCCACTATCCCAGATGACCCCAAGCCCTGTCCCTGGACACTGCCAGGGATGGGGCAGCCACAGGATCCTGTACATGAATCCTAATGCTTGAAGAACAAATTTTGTCTGTGAATAAATGTCCTGCTCTGTTCTGAACGTGACTGAGGTGATAAAAGCCCTGTGTAAACAATAAGCTCAAAAATAAGTAGCTACAGTTCAACATCTGGCACTGAATTTTCAGCATGGCTCTGAGTTCTCTCCTCCAAACAACCACAGAACAGCTCCAGAACTGCTGGATAAACACAAAAATCATCTGCGTGATTGGGGGCACAAGGAAGCCATTTTGTTATCCCATTTGGAAGGCAGCTGAAGGCCCTGAGATGGTGCTGTGGATGGCCCAGGCTGGCTGGCAGTGCGCACTTACGGCGTAGAATCGCATGTTGTGGTTCAGGGGCAGCGGATCGGCCTCCTTGGACAACTCAAACTGGGTGATCAGCTCATAGAGGGGCACAAACGTGGGTGGTGTGTCAAACAGGGGGATACCTGAAAGGAAAAGACAGCAGGGGATGATGGCAGCTGAATCCAGGGAGAGATGGTGGTCAGATTTTCTGGAAAAATCCCTTCGCCTAAGATTTTGCTGCTGGGAAGCTGAGAAGCTTCAGAGAAAAAGGAAAACAATAATTATCTGATTTGCTTCTCCTGTGTTTCGCTGCTTTGGAATGTGTTTGGTGATTGTTTCATTGGGTTTCAGTGAATTGTTTGGACTTATTGGCCAATCAGGGTCAAGCTGTGACTCTGGAAAGAGTCACAAGTTTTCATTATTACTTTTTTAACCTTCTGTAAGTATCCTTTCTGTATTCTTTAGTATAGTTTAGTATTCTTCAATATAATATAGTATCATAAAATATAAAAAAAAAAAACAATAAAATGTTTTATCACAGAATAATAATTTAGCCTTCTGAGAACATGGAGCCAGATTCATCATTCCTTCCTTCCTCTGGGGACCCAGCTAATACAATAAAAACCTGCCCAGGTGTTATTAAGAACAGCACAAAACCCCAAGCACATGTTAAAAATCAGCAGCATTTACTGATAGCCACGAGGGAACATTAATAAAACCCCAGAGATGTGTCTGACAGGTCTGCAACCCACCTGTGCAGCTCTGCAGTTTCTGGATGAAAGCTCGAGACACCGGAATGGGACGTGGGAATTTCAGGAAGAAGCAAGCAGGCAAGTCCACGCTGTTGGCACTGGTGATCGAGGAGAAAGATGGAGTTCTGGAAGAATGGGGGGACAAAAGGTCCTGTGAGCTGCAGGGCTTCTGCTTTCACCTGACACAACATTTATGTTTGCTCAAATACACCTTAAAAATGAAGGCATTCCTCAGAAGCACCTGACAGCCCTGAAATGTCACTGTCATATTTTTTGAAAAAATTTCTCCTGGGAAGCTGAGAAGCCCCAGAGAAAAAGGAAAACAATATTATCTCATTTGCTTCTCCTGTGTTTTGCTGCTTTGGAATGTGGTTGGAGATTTTTTTTTATCTAGCATGTGAATTGTTTTAACTTAATGACCAATCACAGTCCAGCTGTGTCAGGACTCTGGAAGAGAGAGTCACTGGTTTTTTATTAGCATTTTGTTAAGCCTTCTGTAAGTATCCCTTCTCTATTTTTTAGTACAGTTTTTAGTATAACATTCTTTTATATACTATAATACCATAAAATAATAAATTAGCCTTCTAAGAACATGGAGTCAGATTCATCCATCCTTCCAAACGCTGGAGGTCTCAGAAAACACCACACTGAAACAGGCATTTCTTGGCCTAAAGGCAGCAGATGTGGAATTCCCGTAATGCTGTGACAATCCCCCCAGCTGAGTGCTGGCCTCAGGTCCTGCCCTTACCCTTTGCTGTCCACAGGATGGGAGCCCATGATCAGAGGAGCAATTGGAAGTTTGTGCATTGCCATGGTTCCCTCCACTGTCACTGACACATTCATACCCAGCGAGCGAGGAACTGCAGGGGGAAGCAGGAGAAGATGGAAAAAAAAAACCCACCAGTGGCAAGTTTTGTGGATTAAATATGAATTAAATATACTCTTCATCCCTGGAAGTGCTCAAGGCCAAGTTGGATGGGGCTTGGAGCAACCTGGGATAGTGGAAGGTGTCCCTGCCCATGGAACTGGATGAGCCTTGGAGTCTCTTCAAACACAAAATATTCTGTGATTCCATAAAATATTACTCTGGCTTTCCCCACAAGGCACAGAGCTCACTGTTCACCTTCAGGACCAAATGGACAACAGCCAAACTGACTCTTCTACCCAAATCCCCATTTCCCTCTTGCCAGGTGGACCAATTGCATCATCCTCAAAATATTTTCCAAATGTATTCGCGAGTTCATACTTTGCTCTTTGCAAAGCAAAACAAATTATGATTTTGGAAAATTTCCCTCTCTTTTTTTCCCTGACAACTGGAGCTTGGTTTTGGCATTGTAACAAGAGCCAGATGTCCATGCATAAAAACAAACTTTCAGTATGATGGGAGAGGCATAAGGCTGGATGGGGGATAGTGGAAGGTGTCCCTGCCCATGGCAGGGGATTGGAAGTGGATGAGCTTGGTTTAAACCCAAACCATTCTGGGATTCTATGTTCTTATTCAGGTAACAAAACAAATCCTATGTTAAAATAAGATTCACTGCAAGGGAAAAGGCTCTGTGTCCCAGCAGATCCCCAGCTCACCTACCATTGTTCTCGTGCAAAACCACAGGGGCTCCAGTGCCATCCTCAAATAAATCATAGGGGGAGACGTAATATTTGAGGTTCATCAGGAGACCTGGGGGAGAGAAACTCCTCATGAGGCATCCTGAGAAGTCATCCTGATCATCCCCACCCCACAAAGCCACACAAACACCCAAAGATTTTGTCCCTCTTTTACTTTATTATTTGTCATCAGTTAATGTGGAACTGTGACCCATACTTCAGGCCAGGAACAAAGAATTTTTTTAATTAATTAATTTAAATTAATTCATTTTTTTAAGAGTGAATCACAGGTACCTCCACTCCTGGGGGTGAGATAGCCAACACTGCCATGGAGGATCTTGTCCAGGGGGTTTGCATTGGTGGCTTGCCTGCAAGAGAGGCAATCACAGTCTGAAACAAGCCACAGCCACACCTGAAGCCAAAATCCATGTACTGAGACTGATTTCAACTCAAAATTCACATTTCTGGGACCCAAAGAGGGATTGATCAAAAACTTCCCACTGTACAGGCAAAACAAAAGCTGCTTTACCCTCTACAGCATGGCTGGTTTATCACTGAACCTACAGCAGTGAAACAAGGCCAAAGCTTTCTCAATTTAAACCACATCATCACTGAATCCACCTGTTACAAACTTTTATTTTGCCTTTTAGACTCTCTTCCAATCAAATCCTGCAGTTAAAAAGGAATTTCTCAGAGCTCTAAGCATTTATAGATACTTAGAAAACCACACAGACACCACAAAACTTACCAATACATCCCAGCCATCTTTTGGAGATCCAACTCCAAGGACTGCAGAGCCAAGTACATTTTAGTTTTAAGTTTGCTTAGAGGAAAAAACAAAAACAATAAAACAATATAAGAAAACTTGAAAGAACTGTGAAGTGCAAACCTACAAGCTTGGAGGGTTTTTTAATGTTATATGTGTGGGTATAAATAAATGTATTCTAGACTTGTTATTTCATTTTATATATGTGGATATAAATATATCCTGGACTTACTTGTCCCCTGGCAGCTTATACAGGTTCACAAGTCCCCTCAGATGCTTTGAAAACTCATCAAAATTTTTCTCTCTGAAAGGAAAAAGGTGGAAGTTACCAAGTATTCAAATGAGTAAGAGATAGGTTTCATTTTAAAAAGTGATATTAATAAAGATGCTGAGCCACTTAAAAAAAAGACTTTTGCTACATGAAAATGTGTTCTTTACATGATCCAGCTTTAATGTGCTGTGGGCTTTGAAGATACCTTGCACAGCAGCCAGAATCACAAGATCTGAGCCAAAGCCAGAAAATCCCCTGGAGAAGTGAAGACACTTTGTGGGGAAGGAGCAGTTGTGAAGAATTTTGTGTTTCCAGACATCAAATAGCATCAGATCATTACAGCAAAGAGAAAACACAACAACCCTCCCCTGTCACTCACCTCAGATGTTGCACCAGCTCTGGACAGCTCTGAAAAGGAAGGAACACACAAGGATGTCAGTGTGGGATGCAGCCACTCCAGGCTTTGTGCAGCTCTGCAGCTGGGAAATATCAGAGCAGGGAAATTCCCAAACATCAGCTTTTCCTGGGAAGCCACACAATGCTCACAACCACTTGCTGTGGTTCTACTTCTGCCCCTCAAGCCCTGCTGGGACAAGTCCAGGTAATAATATTTCCTCTTAAATGATTAATTTGAAATAAACTTCTCAAGCTGGGAAGATTTAGGTTGAAAATCTATGAGCTTACATAGGGATATTAAAGATGAGTTGTTTTGAGGAGAGGCCAATCAAACACCAAGCTCAAACTCTCCTCCACATGCAGAAGGGCATTTTCTCCCAGCACTCCACAATTTTTAACTTTCCATTCCCAGATCTGAGCTTTGTAAGAATAACTTCCCTTGGAAACACAGCAAAAACTTCCATAAAATTCTCAGAAAAACTGAGGTAACTTCCCCAAATAATTTTGCAAGTTGTGAATCCATAGTGTGCATTGATTAGAAAATCCCACAGGAGCAAACTACTCTGGGTCTAAGGGAATGTTAAATAAAACCCATTTCCTCTGCTCAAAATAAAGAGAATCCCAAAAGCACAATGGTTCCTCTTTGCCAGGAATACACACCACGGGGTTTTCTCCATGGTGAGCCACCTTGACATCACAGAGCAGCCCTGTAGGGTCCAGCTGCACCTCCACATAGAACATGTCAGAGGTGATGTAACACTCGGTGCCGTTCGCACTCAGGTGGGACCCGAGGCTGCCGGAGGAAACACAAGAGGAATCGCTGTGAGATGCACAGAAAAACCCCACACAGCCCCCAGGAAACCCCACAAAATCCCTGAATCCAAGCACACAAAACCCCCCACTCCAAGCACACAAAACCCCACAATCCAACACACAAAATCCCCAACATAAGCACACAAACCCCTCGAATCTAAGCACACAAAATCACCCCAATCCAAGCACACAAAACCTCACAATCCAACACACAAAATCCCCAACACAAGCACACAAACCCCTCGAATCTAAGCACACAAAATCACCCCAATCCAAGAGCACAAAAAAGCCCCCAATCCAAGTACACAAAACCCCCAATCCAACACAAACCCCACAAAACAAACCCCCCAATCCAAGCACACAAAATCCACACAAACCCCCAGTCCAAGCACCCAAAACCCCCAAATCCAAGCACACAAAACCCCCGAATCCAAACACACAAAATCACCCCAATCCAAGAGCACACAAAATCCCCCAATCCAACACAAACCCCACAAAACAAACCCCCAATCCAAGCACACAAACCCCCCCAATCTAACACAAACCCCACAAAACAAACCCCCCAATCCAAGCACACAAAATCCACACAAAACCCCCAATCCAAGCACCCAAAACCCCCAAATCCAAGCACACAAAATCACCCCAATCCAAGAGCACACAAACCCCCACAAATCCAACACACAAAACCCCACAAATCCAACACACAAAACCCCACAAATCCAGCACACAAAACCCCACAAATCCAAGCACCACAAGGCTCTGGGGTGGGCAGGGCAGCAGGAGGAGTCTGAGCCATTCAGAGGAGCAGACCCACCCGCTCTGCCTGGCGATGGACTCCAGGCGATCGGTCATGGCAGGCAGAGATGACACTGATGGAGGGAACAAAAACCAAACTTTAGGGAAAAGATCCAACATCCTCTAAGGAATTCCCACCAGCAATGAACCAAATCTGAGCTGGTTACTCCCTCCCATGTCTGCTCACACTGCCCCATGTGCAACCACACAGGATCTGTCCCCAAATACAGACATGAGGGTGTGCACAGAGAAACCCAAATATTCCCAAACTGCAAGGAGAAAACGGAATTTCTGCAAGTGGAATCCAGGTGTGGGCACTCACAGAATCAAGGAATGGTTTGGGTTGGGAGGGACCTTAAAGCCCATGAGGGACCCAAAGCTATGAGCAGGACACCTCCCACTCTCCCAGGTTGCTCCAAGCCCTGCCCAACATTTTCAGGGATGGGGCAGCCACAGCTTCTCTGTGAGAGAATTTTATTTTCCCAATAAAAGCAGCACAGCCTGACTGTCCTGCCTGGCACTGAGCTCAGTGTGTGATGGACCCCTGAGCACCAGGAACACCCTGTGTGGTTTTTATGGAGCATTTCCATAGTATTTTCCACCCTTTGGAGAGCACACAGAGAACACACCAACCTTTCAGGGCCTTCTGCAGGGTCTCCAAGCAGCTCACCAGGTGCTGGTGTCCCCCTGAGTTCAGCACCACACGTTTTTCCTTGGGCAGACAGAAGGAAAAAAAATCATTTTTCCTTGTTCCTCCTATGGTAACTTCTGGGCAGCCAAGTGAGGTTTATTTAGATAATTAAAAGCAGATTAGATTTCATCCCCAAATTACAACATCTTGATTCCTCTAGGTGAACAGTATCTGTTTACAAGCAGATTACAAAGGCAGGCCTGGAATTGAGTTATTTCCTTTTTAGTAACTTGGTCTAAATAGGCCTGAGCTGAGAGTTTTAGAGGTGGTGACAGAAAAATAAAGAGCTGGACAAACTTTTAATACTTGAGTATGGGCAGAAGGCTTTGCTGAGATCTCTCCTGCCTCCTGCTCCTCTTTCCCCCACCCACACCAATATTTTAAACCCATTTTTGACTGAGCCAGGGCTGAGTGTTGAGTGTCACTGAACAAAAACAATATCCACAAAACAACAAGTGACTGCTCCACAAAACAATATCCTGGAAGGGTAAGTAGCAGAAAATACAAGTTTGTGCCTTTTCCTGGCACTGAGCACTAATCTGTAATTAGGGGAGGGAAAAACACATCAGGGAGGTTTGGACATCCCTCCCTGCCCTGTACCCCTCAGGAGAGAGTGAAACCAAACCAAACCAAAAACAGCTGGAAGAGACCTAAAACCCAACACAAAGGCATGAGCAGAGAAGCTGCAGGCAGGTCCTGCTCAGAGCCCAGCAATGCTCACCATGACCTGCCGGACCAACTTCATGGTTTCTGTCCAGGGCCGGTTCTGGCTGTACTTGGCGTGGAGCCTCTCCAGGAGGGAGCTCATCTTGTTCAGCTTCTCTGCCTCTGGCACACAGGAATGTTCAGGAAACACCATGAGCCAATTTTGGAAGCTTTACAATTCAGAAAACTTCCCACCTTTAAGCTGATTTCAAAGAATTTTCTACCCGCTGGTTTAACCACAGATCTTGAGGTGAGGGAAATGTTATGGACCATCCCAGGTTGTTAAAACTAAAGGATCATGAAAATCCCATGGAATTCCTGTCTGGAAAATGCCCAGCTCCTGTTCTGCACCATCCCTGAGTGGTGAGGCCTCAACAGGTTCAGTTCTGTCAGGACTGGATCCCCAGGGTTAGACCTGGGGCAGGAAACTGAGGGTTTGGGAAACACGGGGTTAAAGCAGTGAGGTGAGTTTTGTGTCCTGGATTCCCCCTCTGCTCCCTCTCCCAACTTCTTGAAAGGTCCTCACACCTTCCATCATGAAAATCCTCAGCCAAGTCATTCCAGCTGCCAGTTGGCACAAATTCTGTGCTCAGACAGACAGCAGGACATGGGGGAGTGGCTGGAGCTGTGCCAGGGGGATTTAGGTTGGATTTTGGGAAAAGTTCTTCCCCCAGAGGGTGGCAGGACATGGGGGAGTGGCTGGAGCTGTGCCAGGGGGGTTTAGGTTGGATTTTGGGAAAAGTTCTTCCCCCCAGAGAGTGCTCAGGCACTGCCCAGACTCCCCAGGGCACGGTCACAGCCCCAAGGCTGACACAGCTCCAGGAGTGCTGGGACAAGGCTCTCAGGGACAGGGTGGGATTTTTGGGGTGTCTGTGCAGGGCTGGGAGCTGGACTTGGATGGTTCTGTGGGTTCCTTCCAGCTCAGCACATTCCATGAGTCCACAACCAGCTCGAAGCTGAGGGTGGTGTCCCCTCAGTGCTGCTCAAGAGCCAGGAGGGGACAAAGCAGTGGATGAGTGACTGGAAGGTGACAGAGAGAACACAGCTCTCAGGAACACTCAAATCCTGTATTTTATTGCCAAGAGACAGAGCTTTCCATACTTTCATGTCAAAAAACCCCAGTGGGCATCATTCCAGGATAAACCCTGTCCCCAGCCCCAGAGGGTCCAAGACAAACACGACATTTTGGTGTCACCTCACAGGATCCACCTGTCAAACTTCCTTACTGATGCTCTCCTAGCCCACAGACCTCACACTGAGTACTCCAAATCCAATGTAAGGAAGGAATGAATGTGTGCTGGGTGTTTTGGAATCTCCTGCTCTGGAGACATTCCAAACCCACCTGTATCCCCTGCTCCCTGGCAGAGGGGTTGGACTGGATGATCTCCAGAAATCCCTTCCAACACCAGCTACTCTGAGGTTTTGTTTTCAGGCACTTTATACCTCTCAGCTGCATCAACACAGGCTGAGGAGGTGGGAAGGGACCCCTGGAGCTCATCTGGTCCAAGCCCCCTCCTCAATCAACAGCGAGCTGGCCAAAATCCCAGGAGAGAGCTGGAAGGGACCTCTGCACATCACCCAGCCCAACCTCCCTGGCCAGGCAGGATCACCTGGGATGTGACTAGCTGGGTGTGGAATTTCTCCAGAGAGGGAGACCCCACACCCTCCCTGGGCAGCTGCTCCAGGGCTCCGACACCCTCCTGGAAAGCAGCTCTTCTTCATATCGAGGTGGAATTTGTGGTGTTTTCAGTTTCTCCATTGCTCCTCGTCCTGTCGCTGACTGAACAGAATCTGGCACCAAACCCTGACACCTCCTGGGGATTTCTGTACGGATTTATGGGATCCCCTCCCAACCTTCTCTTCTCCACAGCAACCAGGCCCGGCTCCGCTCTCCCTCCTCATCACAGAGTTGCTCCAGACCTCAAATCACCTTTGAGACCCTCGCCCGCTTCACTCTGCTGGGCGTCACCTCATCCCCAGCCCCCACAGGGCCCCCCTCGCTCCCTCAGTGGGCCGGCGGGAACCCCCGCGTCCCTCGCGCCGCACTCACCCTCGGCGCTGCCCGGCGCTGCCTTCATATTGCAGGTCCGGGGCCGGGATGTAGAGAGGGAGAGGGAGCGGAGAGGGATCGGGAGCGGGCTGGGGGTGGGGAGCGGGGGCGGCGGCCGGGCCGGGCCGCCCTCGCCCTCACACGGCGGCGGCCGCCGCCATCGCTGCGCCCGCGGCCGCGCTCCCGCGCTCTCGCGAGACTTCGCCGCGCTCGCAGGGGAGGGCGTGGCTCGGGAGCCAGCACGCCCCGCCCCCTCAGCCTGCTGGAAGCGCGGTGGCGGCCGCTGTGCAGCCCTAACGGAGCAATAACCGCCCGTTAGCCGGCGGTGCGCCGGGGCGGGCTCCACAGCGACCCGCCGGCGGCTTTAGAGCGCAGCGCGGCGGAGCGGGAGAGCGGCGGGAGGCCGGGGCGGCGGCGGCGCCGCCGCCATGGAGCTTTGTTGCGGGCCGGGCGCTAGGGGGCGCTGTCCCCGCCCCGCGCCCCAATAAAGTTGGCCGGGAAGGCGCCGCCGGCTGCGCGATTTCGCTGCTCTCGCGAGAGGACGAGCGCGCGGTCCCGCCCATCTCCGAGAGGTCTCGCGGACGAGGAGGACTCGCGCCGGAGCGGAGGGAGGGGCGGCGGCAGCGGCGTTGTTATCGCGAGAGTTGCGGGCGGGTCTCGCGAGAGTTGGCGGTGCCCCCGGACGGCGCCGCTCCGGTTCGGGCAGAGCGCGGGGGCCGGGCCGGGGGCGGCGGCGGCTCCGGGGCCCCTTCGGCCGGGGATCCTCCGCGCCCAGGCCCCGCCACCGCCGCTGAGGCCGCGGGCAGCGCTCCGGGCCCGGGCTCCGCCTTCCCGGGGCGCCCCCGCGGCCGCGCTGCCCGCCGGGCCTGGGCCCCTCGGATGAGGCGGTGAGGCCGCGGCGCTTCCCCCTCCCCTCCCGGGTCCTTCCCCCCTCCCCTCCCCGTCCCTCCCGCCTCCTCCGGGGCCTCGGGCCCCGCTCCCCATGTAGGAGGGAGGCCCGAGGCCGGCGTGGATGGTGCGAGGGGCGGGCGCGGAGGGAGTTTGAAGTTCGGGGCTTTCGCGGAGTCCCCCCTCGCCGTTCCCGAGCGCAGCGGGGGAGGAATGCCAAATCCGGAGAGACATGGGGGCAAGAAGGACGGCGGCGGGGGGGCCTCGCAGCCGGGCAGCGGGAGCTCCAACAGCAAGGAGAGGCACCGGGCGGGCTCCAGGCACAAGAGGCACAAGTCCAGGCACTCCAAGGAGTCCCCGCTGGCGGCCCAGGAAGCGGCGGCGCCCCTGGGAGCGGTGATCAAGCCGCTGGTGGAGTACGATGACATCAGCTCGGACTCGGACACCTTCTCGGACGATGTGGCCCTCAAGCTGGACAGGAGGGACAACGAGGAGAGGAGGGCGGAGAGGAGCGAGAGGGCCCAGAAGCACCGGCACCACCAGCACAAGCGGCTCCGGGAGCTGATGAAGAGCAAACAGGCGGAGAAGGACAGGAAGTTGGAAAAGAGCCTGGATGCTTCCAGCAGGTCCGCCAAGGAGAGGATATCGGGATCCTCCAAGAGGCTCCTGGAGAGCGAGGAGCACCCCAAGGCTCTCTCCTCCAAGAGCAGCAACAAGGAATCGCGCTCGGCCAAGGCGCACAAGGAGAAGTCCAGGAAGGAGCGGGAGCTCAAATCCAGCCACAAAGAGCGCAGCAAAAGCCATCGCAAAAGGGATGCTCCCAAAAGTTACAAAACCATCGACAGCCCCAAGAGGAAATCCAGGAGCCCTCACAGGAAGTGGTCGGACAGCCCCAAACTGGACGACAGCCCCTCGGGAGCCTCCTACGTGCAGGAGTACGACCTCAGCCCGCCCCGCTCGCACACCTCCAGCACCTACGATCCCTACAGGAAGAGCCCCGGCGGCTCCTCACGCCGCCAGTCCCTCAGCCCGCCCTACAAGGAACCCGTGGGTTACCAGTCCAACGCCCGCTCGCCCAGCCCCTACAGCCGGCGGCAGCGATCCGTGAGCCCCTACGGCCGGAGGCGCTCGTCCAGCTACGAGCGGGGCAGCGGCTCCTACAGCGGGAGGTCGCCGAGCCCTTACAGCCGCCGCCGCTCCAGCAGCCCCTTCGCCTCCAAGCGCTCCGTGAGCCGGAGCCCCATCGCCAGGTGCGTGTGCTGGGAGCTGGGGTGGAGCTGGGAGGATATTTGGGGTGATAGGATAAAGGGGGAATGGGTTTGGGTTGAAGGAGGGTGGGTTTAGGTGGGATATATCCATGTTGGCTCCAGGCAGGGAGGGAGGCTGGAGCAGCTCTGGGATGAAGTTCCAGCCACCTCTGGAGTGGCCTCTGCATAGGGAGGCTCCCTGAGCAGGATTTAAGGTGCTTACCTGGCGGGAAGTTCAGCCATGGAAAATGTTTTCACCTGGTTCTGACTAAATTAGGAAAGAATTCTTCCCTGTGAGGGTGGTGAGGGCCTGGCACAGTTGTGCATGCTCCATCCCTGGAGTTGTCCAAGGTTGGCCAGGGATTGGAGCAAGCTGGGGTAGTGGAAGGTGTTCCCACCCATGGGATGGTGTCGAGGGGCCTTTCCAACCCAAACCATTCTGTGATTCTGTGGTTCCTTCCCTCCCCACTGGTGCCCAGTTTGGCCCTGGAGTGACGAGTGTGGAGTTGCTGTGGTCGGGGCCCTGACAATTCCCTTGGAAATGGAGTTGTCACTTTGGGAAACGCCTCTGTGTGTGGCAGGAGGCAGCGTCCATGTTGGGAGGGAGGCTGGAGCAGCTCTGGGATGAAGTTCCAGCCACCTCTGGAGTGGCCCCTGCGTGGGGAGGCTCCCTGAGCAGGATCTAAGGCTCTTACCTGGCGGGAAGTTCAGCCATGGAAAATGTTTTCACCTCGTTCTGAAGCCTTTATCTGTTCACAGCATGTGGGAACATGACCTTGCTTTTCAGGAGGGCTCCTTTGGGGTGGATTTTGCTCTTTCTGAACTGTCTTGTCTTTTCTTTCCCCTTGGATTAGAGACAGCCACGTGCAAACTCCATCTCTCAACCTAAACTTTCTTTTCTCAGCACTAGAATTTCTTCCCTTCCCTTCTGAAATCTGGACAGTCTGGAAGGATGAGGAGTAACCAGCTGGATTTTGGCTTACCTCTAATTTTCTCTGTTTTTCCCTTTCACTCTAACTTTGCTCCAGAAGGAAACAATTCTTTCAAGGTAGCCGTGTGTGTTTTATTTCAGGTGTTCATTAATCACCCTGTGACATAGCCTAACGTTGATCTTTTCTTTCCCTAGCCCTGGCTTACATTCAGTGAGTTTCCAGCTGTCTCCATGGATGCTGTGGAGCTTTGCTTGGAGCTCCATGGCAATTCAGATGTGACCTGGAATGTAATGGCCATAGGAATGCTGTGCTGCATCCTCCAGCTCAGCAGTTCCCAAAGCACACAGGCCTTTTGGAATTTGGTCTTTGTTACCACAACCCTGAACTTCAGGAGTTCTGTCTTCCATGGAGAACTTGCCTTTGTCCTTGCTGGCATTTCTGTGTTGCTTTCAACCCTCTGGAAGCTCTGACATAAAAATCTCTGTGTCCCACTGTGATTTTACAGTGCAAAGTTCCTGCAGGCTGCTCCTCCTCTGGCCTGTTTTCTCTGGGTACACCTGGGAGGTTCTCAGGGCTAGGCATGGGTGGTTTTCTCCTCCTTCCCTTCAATCCTTTTTGCCTGCTGGTGCTGCTCTGATACATCATTTACTGACCTTTGAAGGGTGAGTGATACAACTCTGAGCTGTGGCACTGGGTCAGTGGCCAGCCCTGAGCAGGGAGAAGCAACTTCAGAGGTATCCTGAGAGTTTTAGAGTTTTCTTCCCAGCAGAACCTCTCTGTGTGAGTGGCTGGCTGCTTCTGAGTTGAAAAATCCAGCAGTTCCATTTCCCTGATTTATGGCAGCAACTTCAGAGCACTTTGTGCTGCTTCCCTAAACTTCCAGAGCTGCTTTCTAAGGATGTCTTGGACTAAATGCTGGACCCCAAACCAGATGAGTTCCAAAGGTTACTCACTGTTTACATTCTCTCTGAACCTCACTCCTCTCTCTTTCCCGGGCAGATAACTCACTGACTGTGTGAGGTATTCCATTCCCTTTGGAAAACACCTGCCTGCAGTGGCTGTAGCAAAGGGACAGAGGGAATTTCACCTGGTTTCCATGTGTCAGCTGAAGTCTTAAGTTGTAATTCATGTGTTAGTTTTGCTTTGTGGAGCTGCCAGGCTGTGAGGTGAGACTGAAAGGAGGGACTCTGGGTCAGGTGTGTCCAGGAGACACAGGGGGGCTCACCTGGGGGGGCTCAGGGCACATCTGGGGGAGCTCAGGGCATATCTGGGGGAGCTCAGGGCTCACCTTGGGGGGCTCAGAGCTCATCTGGGGGGTGCTCAGGGCTCATCTGGGGGCTCAGGGCTCATCTGGGGGAGCTCAGAGCTCATCTGGGGAGCTCAGGGCTCATCTGGGGGGGCTCAGGGCTCATCTGGGGGAGCTCAGAGCACACCTGGGGGAGCTCAGAGCACACCTGGAGGTGCTCAGGGCTCATCTGGGGGAGCTCAGGGCTCATCTGGGGGGGGCTCAGAGCTCACCTCGGGGGGCTCAGAGCTCACCTGGGGTGCTCAGAGCACACCTAGAGGGGCTTAGAGCACACCTGAGGGAGAGGATGGGAAGAGCCTTCCTCACCTTGACGTGCTGCAGATGAGTGTAAAAGGAGGCAGCTGACTTTGATCCCTTCTGTGCTTCCTTTGAAGGGGCAGGAACATTTTTTTGGGAGAGAAAACCTCTTTAACTGGCACACTCAGGCAGGGAACACCTGACCACAGCTTGTGTTCCTCAGACTTTTCTGGGACACTCCATTATTTGCACTGACTGACAATATGGGGTGGGTTTGTTTTTTTTTAGTGTTTTCTTTCATCTCCATGTCCAAAACACATCGTTAGGGAGCTGCACCCATGTGCTGTGCTGATTGGAGAAAATCCAGAGTTGTTTGCATTTCCAGAGGCTGTGGAAAACAACTCACTTCCCAACGAGGATGATTTGGTCAGTGGGGAAAAATAACAGATGTGCTTTGCCATTCTGTGTGGCAACTGCTGTCACTGCAGCTAAAACAAGGAGATGGAATTCCAGAGCCCCTCCGCTTGCTGGAGGTGGGAGTGTGCACATACTGGCTCCTTGCTCTGGTCAAAAATAAGAATTAAAGCTTTTTTCCTGAGAAATTGGAGCCATCAGGCTTCCCTGATAGTGTTTTCTGCTATATCTTTAACTCTGTGTTGTTTAGAGTAGGTAAAATATTGAAATATTTGTGGGTGATTTAGGGTGGATGATGTGGAATTATGTGTACCTGTTAACCTTGGCCACCTCAGCATGGAAGGTTCTGGCATTCCCCTCATCCCAAACTTCTGATTGTGTGACTTAAATAAATCTCATAGTGCTTTTTAATTTGGATTTTTAGATGAAGCCATCACTTCTTTGTTAATTCACAGCTGTCATGGTTGGTATCTTTTATTTCTGTTTTCCAGTAGGGTGGGTTTTAATCCCAAAACATTTTTATCCAGAAGGAGGAAGGAATGTGAGGCTGAATTGCCCCTCATCCATCCTGGATAACCTTGACAAAGCAAGCAAGGTGTGGAATGTTACACCAAGGCTTAACAAATTAAGCGTGAAAGGGGTAAAAGTGCTGTTAAATGGTTACAAAAAATAATTCCAGAGGATGGAAATTATTTTATTCAACAAGCAAAACCTGCCTGTGCATCTTCTGCACTTTTTTTTTTTTTTGAGATATGCAGTGAAAAAAGGCCCCTCAGCAGGTGCTGGGCTGGAATTTTGGGGGCTGCTGATGCTCTGAGCATGGGAGGTGAGGTTTGCTCTAGGTGGAGCTGGGAGAAGCTGCATGTGGAGCCTTTTTCAGGTCTCACAAAGCAACTGTGAACACCAGCCTGGAAAAGAGGCTTGGGAACAGCAATTATTTGTGTGCTAACTGTAGGGAATTATTGTTAGTGAAGAGAAAAAGGTGAGGGGTGCCTGTGGAGTGAAGAACACTGGGAGGGAATGGATGGATTTATTCCTGGAGCGTGGATATTTGCTGCTGGAAGGTCAGGGAGTCATTCCAGCTGCTTCTGTGGGCCCTGTGAGAGGGTCTGAGCATTCCAGACTTCCCCACCCTCACCTGTCCTGGTCCAGGCAGGTGTCCCTGGTGGCTGTTTGTAAATTAGCACCATAAATAAGGTAAAATTGGACTTTTGGAGGTGTTTACTTTGGATCTGGTGAGCGATTTGGTTTGATTGCTCTGCATCCAGCTGGGTTAAATTCTGGTGAGGGTGAGAGGCCCTGGCACAGGTTCTCAGAGAAGCTGTGGCTGCTCCTGCATCCCTGGCAGTGCCCAAGGCCAGGCTGGACAGGGCTTGGAGCAGCCTGGGACAGTGGAAGGTGTCCCTGCCATGGCAGGGATGGCACTGGATGAGCTTTGAGCTTCTTCCAACCCAAACCATTCCATAATTCCATGAATTGGAACTCTTGGGGGTTCTCATTTGGCAGGATGGAAGACAGGGAGCAGAAAAAGGGGCACTGCAGCATCTTGAACAATCCATGCTGGATGAATTGCAGCAGGGAATGTTAACCCCAAAACTTTGTGGTCGCTGTTGGTGACATCCTACAGGATTCATTAGGAATGTTTTCCATATCCTGCAAATGTCTTGGGGCTGCCGGAAAGGGAACTGCTCGTGGTGCCAGACAAAGTGCAGCCCAGACTGTCAGTCACTGAGCAGAAACCTTGGGAAAAGAGCTGATCCTGAGGAGGGAAACACCTGTGGGACTGCAGACCCTGCTTTTTTCTCCTCCTGGCTGTATATTTATATTTTTATTGCAAATCTAAAGATAAGGGCTCCCCTACAGCCCTGCTGTTGTTTGACCACTGTCAGCACCAGCCCTGGGCTTGTGCTTCCAGGTGGGAGAGAGGAATTCTGATCCCCTTCACCTCCCACACTCACAGCTGCCCCTCCTGCAAGGTGCTGCTGGTGTTGGGACAGGAATTTCCTGTTGTCTCACTTCTCCAGTTTATTTTCCAAATGTTTATTGTCTTATAATACTAATTGGTGTTGTTAATTATGTTCTGGGTATGGTTACAAGGGAGCCAGTGGCACCTGTGTTTGAACTGCTGCTGTTAAATGTGTTTCATTACTGCTGTGGGACTGTTTTGAGGGAATTTTGTGTTTTCCAAGTTAGATGTGTCCTGAGTGGAGTGTTGTGTCTGTTATTCAGTATTTGAACTCAGAATTTTTGATGATCCTGTTGGCATCAGAGCCCACCACACCATTAAAGCCTCCTGCCTGACCCTGCCCAATCCTTGTTCCTCCTGGAGTGGAGGAAACAGTTCTGCCTTATCAGGAATTTGATATAAGCCCTGGAAGTACCACTTTCCACTTCCATTTTAGTGCTTATCTGGTTTCCCCATCAGTTTCCCCTCTCTCCTGAGCAGGTTCATGTGGAGAGAGCCCTGATGGTGTGAGGTGTTTCCAGCCTTGCTTCTCTCCCAGCACAGATTTTCTCTGATTATTTCTGCACACACACCTGATTTAGAGCCCATTCTTTGTACAGGAAGACCTTGACCAATAGAGTTAAAATTCCTGGGGTTTATTTTTCCTTCTTCCAAATCACACTATGCAAATTTGAGTTCTGATAGCAGCAAAAGAACCAGAGGGGTGAAAGGAGCTTGAAGTGCCCGATTTCCTGAGGCAGCATTCCCATGAGGGCTGTGGTGTTTTATCCATGGTTTCCTTTAAAGTTACACATCATTCCTGTGAAATATTCCTGAATATTCTTGGAATGTTCCAAGAGTCTCCTGTTGGGTGTGTGAGCTGTGATCTCCTCTTTCCTTTGGAGTTGTCCAGCCTTGATCCTTCCCTGGCACAGGAAGGGTGGGTGCTGATGGTATAAAACTGCTCCTGATTGACTCAAAAACTCCTTCCAGCCTCTCCTGACAGGTGTTGTGGCCTCTCTGAGCTGACCAATAACTCATTCAACTGTTGGTGAGCAGCTCAGAGGGTGAAAGGAGCTTGAAGTGCCCGATTTCCTGAGGCAGCATTCCCATGAGGGCAGTGGTGTTTTATCCATGGTTTCCTTTAAAGTTGCATATAATTCCAGTGACATATTCCTAAATATTCTTGGAATGTTCCAAGAGTCTCCTGTTTGGTGTGTGAGCTGTGATCTCCTCTTTCCCTTGGGGTTGTCCAGCCTTGATCCTTCCCTGATGGTGGGTCTGGCACAGGAAGGGTGGGTGCTGATGGTATAAAACTGCTCCTGATTGACTCAAGAACTCCTTCCAGCCTCTCCTGACAGGTGTTGTGGCCTCTCTGAGCTGACCAACAACACATTCAGCTGTTGGTGAGCAGCTCAGAGGGTGAAAGAAGCTCCGTTTCTTTTCTCTCCCCAGGAAATCTGTGAAATCCCGGAGCCGCAGCCCTGGCTACTCCAGGCACTCATCTCACAGCAAAAAGCAGAGGTCTGGCTCCCGCAGCCGCCATTCCAGCATCTCCCCAAGCAGGCTCCCACTCAACTCCAGCCTGGGAGCAGAGCTCAGCAGGAAGAAGAAGGAGAGAGCGGCCGCTGCAGCAGCTGCAGCCAAGGTGGACGGCAAGGAGGCGAAAGGCTCCCCTGTTTTCCTGGCTAGGAAGGAGAACAGCTTGGCTGAGCTGAAGGAGGCTGGGACAGAGTCTAAAAAGGTCACCAAAAGTGTTAAATCTGAGAAAGCTCCTGACACGGACTCGGTTAATTTACTGTACACCAACGCAGAGCCTAAAGCCCCTGCGGAGACAACGAAATCCAAGGCAGAGGAGAACTCGGAGAGGAAACACCCTGTTCCACTTAGGGATTCCAAACCCACGGGAACAAAAGACTCGAAGCCTGTAGCAGCGGTAGAGGACCTGGTATCTCCAAAGGAGACAGACACAGCCGAGAAGGAGATTCCACCCCCCCTCCCCGCCATCAAATCCCCTCCTCCACCTCTGCCCACCACCACCCCTCCGCCTCCCACGCCGCCGCTGCCGCCGCTGCCTCCGTCACCCGCTGTCCCTCCTTTGCCTCCAGCCCCAGTGACTCCTGTTCAGGCCCCTCCACCTCCAGCCCCAACGTCTTTGCCATCTTCTTCCCACCCAAGGACGTCTACTTTATCCTCTCAGGTGAACTCCCAGTCCTCTGTGCAGGTGGCTCCAAAAACCCAAGTGTCTGTGACGGCTGCTATCCCACACCTGAAAACTTCCACCTTGCCTCCGCTTCCGCTCCCCCCTATTTTAGTTGGGGAAGATGACTTGGATAGGTAAGGTCACACACCAGAGCATCTCCTTTAGCATTTAACAGCAAAGCCTTGAATAAAAAGGGGTTTTTTTGGGGGTTGGTTTTACAGTTATGAGCTTATCCTGCAGAGTATAACTGTGGTGTTGGTTTAAAGGATTTATCCCAGGGCTGTTCCAGGTTTGTGTGGAGGGTTTCATGGTCTCCTGCAGGTTGGTGTCTCTTATCTCTGTGGGAAACAAGAGGTTTGGCTGCTGCTTGGTAAAGGTTTCACATCACTCCTTGCTCGTGGTTATTACAGGGATGGAACGTGGAGCTGGGATTTTGCCTCTCTGTGCACACTTACTTGAAAATTCCTTTTTTTTTTTGTTTGTTTGCTTAATTCTTTAGAAACTTATACTCAAAGAACAGGAGAAAGCTAAAAAATTCTTAACAAGTACACAAACCAGAGCTTTTTCTGTTCCAGATTCACAGGCTATACCCATATGTAAAACCAGCATTGGTTTAACTTGAGTGTTGTCTTAATTCTTGAGTAACTGATGCAAGCAATTCATTGCTTGAGAAGTAGGTATTGTTTGTTTGTTTGAAAAGTTTAAAAATGAGTGAAACTGCACCTGCTTTAATTTTATTTCCTGGTTATTTCTGATCAAAACATGCAGCCTTGGCTCTGTCCTGTGGTTGCAGCTCTGGCTGGGCTGGGGGTGGTTGTGGCTTCTGTGATGAATTTATCTGAAAACCCCACTCAGCGGGTTTCTTTTGCTGGGAAGAAAGGAGCAGAATATCCAGAATGGAGTGGAAAAGAAAAAAAAAACACTCAGTTGTTTTTTCTCTCCTTTTCTAACTGTTAGTATGTTTTGCAGGGCCATTAACTTAAGGTCATCAGTGAAATATATTTTTTTATTTGATCTGCTTAGCCTGTAGTTCCTAAAATCTCCTCTATCTTCCCAGCCATCACTAAAGATGTGCTGGGATTGAGATTAAAGCACATTTTCAGTGACCAGTGTGGTATCCCACAGTCCTGACTCAATACAATCACCCTGTGGTGAAGTGTTACATATTCTGAATAATTGGATTTATTCTCATGGATGATTCTGGTATTGATGGCAAGCAGGGAAATGTTCCCACTGCCTCCAACCCAAAAGTGAGGCTGGTGTGTGTTTGTTGCCCTCCCTGTGTGATGTTGTTCAGTAAATATTACTGATTATAAAATTCTGTACTGAGCAGGAGCTTTGAGCTTCCTGCTGATTTTCTCTCATTTCCAATCCCACAAGTTATCCTGCAAATTTTTATTTTATTTTTTCAACCACCCACACCTAGAGCTCTGTTTTTTTTTACCACCCAGGTGTGACTTAGCTCTGTAAAAGTGTTTTATCCCTGACCTCAGGGCTGGGGTGATGCTGGGGCTCAGTAAATGCCTCTGTGTGAGTTTTTCCCAATAAAAGGATGGGAAATCCCTCTTGTTTTGTTGAGTCTGGTGGCAGTTCCATGTGGCCCTGACTGTGCAGAATCTCACCCTTCACCAGTGGCCTTCATTTTTATGAGCAAAACTCTTTGAGCTGGACTTTTGTCCTTGCTGAGCCTGGGGAATGTTCCAGCCCCGAGCCCAGTGGCAAATCCAGGGTTGAAAATTGGATTTTGAAGTGTCCAAGGACAGAATTTGTTCAGGTGGAGATTCTTTAACCTCTCCAGAATTACCTTTTAGGTTTGGTTGGTTCACCAGGAGAGGAGGAATTGGTACAAATTTAATCCTGATTTGATGCAGAGCTTGTGCAGCTTCCTAGGAACACAGAACTCACCTGGCTGCTGAAATTCCTGCTGATTTTGGGGTGCCATTCCTGCTGATTTTGGGGTGCCATTCCCTGCTGGTTCAGAGGAAAGGAGCTCCAAGGAGCTTTTGTTGTGTTCCTGGTGTTTATTCTTGGTTTTTTCTCTGCTTGGGCAGCTCTGAAGGCTCTGTTTGGCTTCCTCCCCCTGGTGACCAACCCAGGTGTCCTGGGGGAACTGAGCTTAGAGGAAGCAAGTGCTGGTATGCAAATAGAGAAGTGAACTGATAAAAGGCAAGAAAATGGGAATTTTTTTGGTAATTGAGAACTGGTAATTGGTAATTTAGAACCTGGGCACTGCAGGTTCACTCTCCAGACACACCTTCACCCTTCCCAACATGGTCTTAGAAAGAAATTGGTTTTAATTCTGGACAAAAGCTGAGTTTTTTTGTGATTTAGTGGTGAATGTGACTGTTCATGGTTGGACTTGATCTTCTCCAGCCTTAACAATTCCCTGTGGATATTTGAACATGATTATTCTGCTTTTAAGGATTTTGCTGTCAATGTGGGGAGGAATTTCAGCCCATCTACCTCTCTCATTTCTGGTGGCTTTTTGCCTTCCTCCTTAAGTAGATTTCACAAGAGATTGTCGTGCAGATTATTAGGCAGTGGCTAATAGAATAATTGGGAAAACGACCTACTTCCACCAGTTCATTTATTCTAAAGTGTTAGACCTGATGGCTCAAACACCAAATCTGCTCCCTGCCCTAAAAACAGACCTGGGAAGGCTGTTTGGATCTCTGAATTTTTTTTCTTTTTCTGGTGAAGCAGAGATTTGCATGGAGAATTTGTGACTACCCAAACCCAGGAATTCTCCTCACATGAAAGAGAAAGCAGGTTCTGCTCCTGCCAGCCTAAAACAAACTCCTGATAATTGGATTTTAAAAATCAACTTTTGGTTCCTCAGCAGCTTTTGGGAGTTAAAGCCACATTTCAGTCCTTGCTAAAAGGTTAAAAGTTTCTTGTGGAGGAAGGTTTAGCCCTGGCTCTGTATTTAGAGTGGTCCTCACCAAGTCAAGCACTTCATTTCATGGTGATAAATGGAGTAAATAGAGGAAGTAAAGGTCAGAAAGTGGGTGCTGGCTGATCCCCTGAGCTGCCTCACAGGAAATTCTGAATTACTGGTAGTGATTTGTGCAAATGCAACAAGTTCTAGTGCAGACCTGTGTGTTCAGTTCATGATGTGTTCCACCCTGACACTTTTCTCTCCTGGTGTGTTAACATTGTAAATTTAAGCTGATTTATTTTACATTTTGATGTGCTAATTTTGACCCTTAAGCCTCACATTGTCAACCAGAGCTGTTGTCCTGCAGTAGCTTTTTGGTTTGTTTGTTTGTTTGTTCGTTGAGTCTGACTTTTGTGTTGTATTGACTTTTCGGAGTTTAGTCCAAAAGAGATTCTTCCTCCAAAACCTGTGAAGAAGGACAGAGAGCAGAGACCACGACACTTACTCACGGACCTCCCGCTCCCCCCAGAGCTCCCTGGGGGGGACCCATCTCCTCCTGACTCCCCAGAACCAAAGGCAGCCACACCACCTCAGCAACCCTTCAAAAAGAGACCAAAGTAAGGCTGACTTCTTTTTTTAATTTATTTTATTTTATTTTAAATCTTTGAGTCTCAAGTCTTCAGACTGGTTTGAGAGGTTTTTATTGAGGGAAGTGAGATAGGGGAGAAAACAAGTTCCTATTTCTGTATTATTCAGTATAGTGCTGTTTCCTGTGGGTTGTTTCACATTTGAGCCCTCAGATAAATGCAGCTTGCCCATTTAATTGAGAATTAATGGTAGAAGCTGCTGGAATGTGTCATGTCCAACCTTTAGCCACATCTACCCCAAAAGCTCTTTTCTCTTTGATTTAGCCAGAAGAAACCTCTGGATGAGTATTTCTGTATAAAACTCTTGTTGCTTTCAAAAGTTGATTGTTCCAAGTGGGAAATTTGGGTTCTTCACTGGCACAGGGTGCCCAGAGAAGCTGTGGCTGATCCCTGGAAATGTCCAAGGCCAGGGCTTGGAGCACCCTGAGATGGTGAAAGGTCTCCCTGCCCGTGACTGGATCATATTTCATGTCCCTTCCAACCCAAACCATTCTGAGATTCCACATTCAAGGCACAGAGAACTTCCCCTGATCACAAACATAATCAGTTATTGAAGGAGCAAAATCCGCTGATGTTTTGTACAGAGTGTTTTAAATCAAAACCAAACATCCAGCATCCTGCAAAATATCCCAGACTTTAATTTTTGCCCTGCTGTAGCGTGATGATGCCATCCAGGATAATATTTTTGGATTGGGTGTAGTTGGGATTATACATTAAAATAAAAATTCCAATTCTGGGAATGCAACGCCAACATGCCTGAGCTTTGCTGTTGTGTTTTAGGGATTAACCCAGTTGAGCAGGTGTTTTTTTGGTGGGGTGGCACTGAGCTGGAGCCCTCCAGGGTAATATTTCTGTATTGAGTGTAGTTGGGGTTATACACCAAAAATCCATTAAAATAAAAATTCCAATTCTGGGAGTGCAACGCCAACACGCCTGAACTTTGCTGCTGTATTTTATGGATTAGCCCAATCAAGCAGGTGGTTTTTTGGTGGGGTGGCACTGAACTGGAGCCCTCAGGTGTCTCACAGAGCTCTTCCCTCCCTGCAGAATCTGTTGTCCTCGCTATGGGGAGAGGAGGCAGACGGAGAGCGACTGGGGCAAGCGCTGCGTGGACAAGTTCGACATCATCGGCATCATCGGAGAAGGGACCTACGGGCAGGTCTACAAAGCCAAGGACAAGGACACAGGTGAGCATGGCTCCAGGTAAATCCACTCTGGATTTGTGCTCACACAGTGATAAATTCCTGCAGGGTCACAAGTGACTCCGGTGCTTCCATCGGGTGTTTTCCGAAAGGGGCAGCAGAGCAGCAGCTCTGGAATTTTGAGTTCAGTGCCCAGGTTCCTGCTCTGCTGGTGAGATCCTGTGCCCTGGGGTGTGGTTTGATGCCTGGGCAGAAGATTGTGGCGGCCACACGTGCCAGCTGAACCCCTGCTTTTTAAATGATCAGATTTTATTGCAGCACAACTTGGGAAATTCTAATGTAAACTTCTGTTCCCACTTTGTGGTGCAGCAGTGTTAGATTTTCTGACCCAGAGATGGAGCAAGTGAGAGATGTTTTAAAAACTTTTATTCTATTCTCAGTCACAGATGTTATGATTCACACCATCACAATCAGAAGCCAAATATTTCTTAATTACAATCCAGTAGTAGAAGTGCATTCCAATCCAGTAGTAGAAGCATATTACAATATAGTAGAAGCATTTCTTGGCTTATCAGCTTTTACCACACCATACTGCAAATGTCTTAAAGCCAGTCATCTAAAATTACTCTTTGTGGCTCCTACTACAATGCATCTTTCCTAGTTCCATTTCTCCAAAGTATCTGGTGTTATTTATAAGGCTCTACAAATCCGTTTCTCTAGGAAAAGCACAGGTGTCAGGTGAGAGCTCCTAGCAGAGCGATAGAACTAAAATGAGCAAGGAGGTCCCTTAGTGGGCATTTTCCCTGCTTGGAGCTGCTCCCAACTCCCTTGGGGGTGCAGGTGAGCAGGCTGTGCCCCTCTGTGGCATGCAGGTGAGCTGGTGGCTCTGAAGAAGGTGCGCCTGGACAATGAGAAGGAAGGATTCCCCATCACGGCCATCCGTGAGATCAAAATCCTGCGGCAGCTCATCCACCGCAGCGTGGTCAACATGAAGGAGATCGTCACAGACAAACAAGATGCACTGGATTTCAAGAAGGACAAAGGTACAGCTGGCTGCAGAGGTGGTTTCTATTCACCACAGATGTGATGCAGCTCCTTGCTTTAGTGTTAACTCTGCTCTGGGGTGGGTTTGTTTCTTTGTGTTCCTCCTGCGGTTCCAGCGAGGTTGGGTCTGGCTTTGAGCTCGCCTCAGAGGACTGGTTCCAGTTGGAGTGAGTTGATTGCATTCCTGCAGAGTCACAGGAGAGCAGTCTTTAAAAAAAAGCCTTTACAGGGTTACTTTTAACACTGATTAGTGCTAACAAACTTAGTAGTAGTGTGAAAAGTTCTTTGTCCTCAGTCAATGTGGAAAAAGAGTTTTAGCATCCCACTGGCTCTGGTTTGGGACCTTCTCTTCCAGGAGAGAGAAGGAAACAGTTCAAACCATGCATAGTAATCCTTCAACAAACTTTCTTGTTAGAAAATAACCAAAGCATGAAGGTAAATGTGGCCAGGACTTCAGAGGAATTTGTTTTGAGTGTTATTTAGTTTCAGATCTCAGCTTGGTGAGGCTACTTTGTTGTTTTGGGGCTTTTTTACCTCTTGAAGGAAAAGGACACCCAGTAAGCCCAAAACAGCAAAGGACTGTTAAAAAAAACAACTCCAGCAGAATTATGCACAACAAAGACTCTTTCAACAATTTAATCTCTTTTCATTCCTCCTCTTTTTTGTGTCTCTCCTGTTGTTTTCAACCATTTCTGTGGTTTATTTTCCCAGGTGCCTTTTACCTTGTGTTTGAGTACATGGACCATGACCTAATGGGGCTGCTAGAATCTGGCTTGGTACATTTCTCAGAGGACCATATCAAGTCTTTCATGAAACAGTTAATGGAGGGTCTGGATTACTGTCACAAAAAGAATTTCCTTCATCGAGACATCAAGTGCTCCAACATCTTATTGAACAACAGGTGACCAACTTGTACAAGAATCTTGTCCATAATTACAGCCAAATGTCTCAATATCCAGCTAAAAAAATTCTCTGGGACATGGGCCTGTTTGTGGGAAGGGTTTGTGAGAAGATGACACTGAATTATTGAGTTTTGGGGTTTTTTTTGACTTTGTATTTCTTTGAAGTGGAGAATTAAGCCTGGCATATCCAGCACTAACTCCTGTGGCTTTGTGAAGCTTTTCTGCTGCACTGAGGGGTTTCCCTCACCCTTTAACTGAGGTTTAAGTAGGAGTTGGGTTCTGATGGGTCCCTGACAGCTCAATGCATTCCATAATTCTGTGTTTTAACTGTGATTTAAACCAGGGGCTGGTTTTTTGTCTTTCAGTGGGCAGATCAAACTTGCAGATTTTGGGCTCGCCCGACTCTACAGCTCGGAGGAGAGGTGAGAAGGGGGAAAGGGTTTATCTGGGTGGGATGAGCTTCTTCCTTCTTAGTTATCCACACAATCCCTCACTTGGAAGTCCTGACAAATCATTTTTAGTGGTAGCATCCAGCTCCAGCTGTTGGACAGATACACTCCTGGTTGGTATTAATAAATTTTCATTAGAAGAGCAGCTCAGAAGGAGCCAGAACTGCTCTGTTTGCCTTTGACCTACCCTGGAGTGAGTTTTGCTCCAAGCTCAGTCACCATTCAGTGATGGCAGCCTGCTGAGGGTCAGGGATTTTTATTCTTGAGTACCTACAAAAATCCTGATTCCTGTGAAATCCATTGCTGGTACCTCCTCAGCTGTTTTTAACTCAGAAGTGCAGACACTTAAAACCCCCCCCTGCTGCCACCAACAGGTGTAAGTGCAGCTGGGAAATAAAATCAAGCAATTTTCAGGCTTTTGTGGCTCTTGGGATGAGTTTTTATTTGTGGGTTTTTTTTGCTTTGCAGCCGTCCCTACACCAACAAAGTCATCACGTTGTGGTACCGACCCCCAGAACTGCTGCTCGGGGAGGAGCGTTACACCCCTGCCATTGATGTGTGGAGCTGTGGGTGAGTCCTGCTGCCTCCCCTGCCTCTGCTGCCAGCTCCTGAGCACTCCCATGGCAGCTGCTCCTTGATTTGTGCCAGTTCCCACAGCTGGATCTGTCCCATCCATGCAGGGTTTTAGGAGGAGGCAGGAATATTTCACAGTGCTGTGCTGTGGGACAGGGGTGTGGTGGTTAAAACCACTTAGGAAAAACTCCTAGAATGAGGTTTTCCTTGGGTTTGAAATGAGAAAGGGCAAAGAACAGAATTTTCACTATTTAAAATCCGTAGCAGCTCCTGCTTGATTTGTGCAATTCCCACAGCTGGATCTGTCCCATCCATGCAGGGTTTTAGGAGGAGGCAGGAATATTTCACAGTGCTGTGAGGGACAGGGTTGTGTCCCCTCATTGAAATCACATAGGAAAAACTCCTAGAATGAGGTTTTCCTCATTGGGTTTGAAATGAGAAAGAGCAAAGAACTGAATTTTCACTATTTAAAATCCATAGCAGCTCCTCCTTGATTTGTGCAATTCCCACAGCCGGATCTGTCCCATCCATGCAGGATGTTAGGAGGACAGAGGAATATTTCTGTGCTGTGAGGGACAGGGTTGTGTCCCCTCATCAAAACCACTTAGGAAAAACTTCTAGAATGAGGGTTTCCTTGGATTTGAAATGAGAAAGGGTAAAGAACTGAATTTTCACTATTTAAAATGCAAACCAACCTGATATTGATGTGCCCTTGAGATCAAGAGGGGTGACACATTTGCCCTGTGCTGCTCACTCCTTCAAAGTGTTTTTTTAGCAAATTCTTCTCTTAAACTTTTAAAGTTGCTGTTTGCCGCTATATTTTTTTTTTCAGTTAAAACATTTTTAAGTAGATATTTCAGGTTTCAAGAAGTTTCAGTAGTACAGAAGGCCTGAGGAACAGGAGTCAGGGCAGTTCAGCCACAAAGGTGGAACATTTTTCCAAATGATTCAGAAGCAAAGACTGAAGGATTCACCAGCAGAACCAAGGCTGGATTCCCCACAGTGTGCACTTCCCACGGGGATGTTCCCAGCTCAACTTCAGCAGGGTTTATAACACAAAGACAGCTTGGGAAAATTAATAATTAATTGTAATTACTGACTGTGAGGCCCAGTTGGTGCTCAGTTCCCATTCCAGCCAGGTGCCTGTATCCGCTCACCTACTTCTGGCACTGATTGCTGATTGAAGGAGAGATGCTGAGGGCTGCAAGAATCAGAGGTGCTCCCTCTGTCCTCTGTGTGCACAAATCCATCTCCTCTGCTTGCCCTGATAGCTTGGACCAGCAGAGAGAAATTGAAAATCCAAACAAAAGCTGAACCTGGAGGAAATGAGAGCTCTGTGCTCTTGTCACATTGGCACCTCCTCCTTTCCCTGCAAAGAGTTAACGTGTCAGGGGCTTCCTGCAGGAGCAGCCACTTGCAGGAGGTGATTCCCAGGAGCCCAGGGCTGGGCACTCTGTACACACAGGTCACTTTGTCACTACAAGCCCTGATGCAAATCCCTCTCCTCAGGCAAAGCACAAACGCTGCCGTGTTCAGACGCTCGTCCCCAGGGTTCGCTGTCGTGACCTCTTGCTTTTCCTCCTTCCAGCTGTATCCTCGGGGAACTGTTTACAAAGAAGCCTATTTTTCAAGCCAATCTGGAACTGGCTCAGCTTGAATTAATCAGGTAAAGCTTTGCACACTCATGTCTGTGAGGGGAGGTGCTGCAGGAGCTGCTCGTGCACACAGGCAGTGAGTTAGAGGAGCCCTTGTTCTCTAATCTGCCTGGAGAACAGAGCCAGGAATAAAAAATGGGAATAATCAGGTGTCCACACCTACATCAGGTGTGTGGTTGCTGATTTATGTAGCCTCATGTAAACCTTGCTGTTTGCTGAGTGCAAAAATCACCAACCTGAATTAATTCTCACACTGGAAGTTTTAATCCTGGAAGGGACCTTAAATCCCATCCAGTGCCACCCCTGCCATGGCAGGGACACCTTCCCCTGTCCCAGGGTGCTCCAAGCCCTGTCCAGCCTGGCCTTGGACACCTCCAGGGGTATCAAGTCCACAGCTTCTCTGGACAACCTCTTCCACAGCCTCACCATTGTAAAAATACTGGATTGGCACTGGGTGCCAGGCCTGAGTTGAGGTGTTAGGGCTGGTTTGGACTTGATGTTCTTGGAGATCTCTTCCAGCCTGGTCATTCTGTGAATTCTGAGAATTTTGGGACTGGGGAGGTGATGGAGTCACCATCCCTGGGTGTGTTTAACAAAGCCTGGATGTGGCACTGGGTGCCAGGGCTGAGTTGAAGTGTTGGGGCTGGGTGGGACTTGATGCTTGGACATCTCTTCCAATCCTGTGACTCTGTGAATTCTGGAATTCTGTGAGTCCCACCTGGCTGACTGTGCTTCCCTGCTCGCCAGCCGGCTCTGTGGGAGCCCCTGCCCAGCTGTGTGGCCAGATGTGATCAAGCTGCCCTACTTCAACACTATGAAGCCCAAGAAGCAATACCGGCGGCGCCTGCGCGAGGAGTTCTCCTTGTGAGTCGGGCTGGGCTCCCTGTCCCCTCTCCCAGCACCTCATCCTCCTCCAGAGAGCTTCCCTGGGGCTGGGGACTGCTCTCCTGGGAGTGTGGCATCTTCAGGGGGATGTTTTGTAGGGTTTGGCTGTGGGATAATCTTGTGGGAGTTATGGTAGAGGTGCTTCTCATAAATGGCAAAATATAGAGTGGAAATATCATGGAATATATGATATTTCATATAATATATTCTATGATATTCCCACTCTGTATTTTGCCATTTATGAGGGGACCCACAGGGATCATCCAGTGCAGCTCCTGACCCTGCACAGAACCCCAGAAATCCCACCCTGTCCCTGAGAGAGTTGTCCAAACACTCCTGGAGCTCTGGCAGCCTCGAGGCCATGCCCATTCCCTGAGCACCCTCTGGGGGGAGAAACCTTTCCCAAAACCCAGCCTGAACCTCCCAGGCACAGCTCCAGCCACTCCCCACCCCTGATTCCTGCCCTGCTGCTGCCTTTGGGCTGCAATGAACTCTGGCTCTGTGCATTCCCCTTAGACCTGAGGTGTCCTCCTGCCACTGAGCTTTTCCACGCATTTTCCATGATCTCATCCATGTTTCCCACTCTCCCCACAGCATTCCCTCCTCTGCCCTGGACCTGCTGGACCACATGCTGACGCTGGACCCTGGCAAACGCTGCACAGCAGAGCAGGCCCTGCACAGTGACTTCCTGAAGGACGTTGACCTCAGCAAAATGGCACCTCCAGAGTAAGTCCCAGCTGCCATCCCCCTCTGCGAGCTTTGGGATGGAGACATGGTGTTCTTTTCAGTCAAAATTAGGATTTCTGGGTTCTTCTTTTGACTCTGGCCTTGTATTTGGTCGTGTGGTTGAGCAAATGGCTTTTCCTGTGCTGTTGGTTTTTTCTGCCTGATGTCAGGCTGGGTTTATAAAGCCCAGCTTAATGTTTGTAAGATGCTCTAAAGCTCTGCTGGAAAATGTGCAGGAGTAGATGTAGCACAGCCCTGTCTCTGCCATGGAGAACTGCTCAGGCCTAATTGAGGCTGTGTGTTAATTGACTGCCAGGGTTGAGCAGCATCACTCAATTTTCTCCTGCTCCAATCAGCAGATGATAAAACTATGAGTGGTTTGTGTGATAATGCAGCCACAGCTCTGGAGATCCATGTTTCCTTCAATGCTTCTCAAGGAAGGGCCTTTCCTAACACTCCCAGAGCTCGGTGCAGCCACTGGTTTTGTGAGATCCCAGCACGTTCAGGGATCAGATCCCATTCAAAGTAAATGATTTTTACACTGCCTTTGCTGGCTTTAGGACCTGCCCCTTCCTGTGGAGGCCTGGCTGCAGTCAGGGATCATGGAATCCCACGATGGTTTGGTTGGAAGGGAACTTAAAACTCATCCAGTCCCACCCCTGCCATGGGCAGGGACATCTTTCACTATCCCAGGGAGGAATTTCTTCCCAAAATCCCTTCATGAATCCATTTCTCCATCTATAAAAGTGGAACAACATTACATGGATCTACAAAGTTGCATCCTGCAATGGTTTGGGTGGGAAGGGACCTTAAATCCCACCCAGTGCCACCCCTGCCATGGGCAGGGACATCTTTCACTATCCAACCTGGCACTGGACACTTACCAGCTTCTCTGGGAAATCCATTCCAGCCCTTCAGCAACTTCACAGGGAGGAATTTCTTCCCAAAATCCCTTCCTGAGTCCATTTCTCCATCTGTAAAAGTGGAACAACATTACATGGATCTACAGGATTGCATCCTGCAGTGGTTTGGGTGGGAAGGGACCTTAAATCTCACCCAGTGCCACCCCTGCCATGGGCAGGGACACCTCCCACCATCCCAGGGTGGCTCCAAACCCCATCCAAGCTGCCCTTGGCCACTTCCAGCGATCCAGGGGCAACCACAGGGGCAATACCATCTGTGCTGAGGGCTTCCTGTGGGTTTTGAGGATTCCCTTGGTTTCCCTACTGGCTTCTGGACACCTCCCAGCTTCTCTGGGAAATCCATTCCAGCCCTTCAACACCCTCACAGGGAGGAATTTCTTCCCAAAATCCCTTCCTGAGTCCATTTCTCATCTGTAAAAATGGAACAACATTACATGGATCTACAAAATTACATCCTGCAGTGGTCTGGGTGGGAAGGGTCCTTGGGCAGGGTCACCTCCCACCATCCCAGGGTGGCTCCAAACCCCATCCAAACTGCCCTTGGCCACTTCCAGCGATCCAGGGGCAACACTCTCTGTGCTGAGGGCTTCCTGTGGGTTTTGAGGATTACCTTGGTTTCCCTGCCATGTTTTTGCCTGTCTTGCAGCCTCCCCCACTGGCAGGATTGCCACGAGCTGTGGAGCAAGAAGCGGCGGCGGCAGCGGCAGAGCGGGATGGCCGTGGAGGAGCCTCCGGTATCAAAAGTTTCTCGGAAAGAAACTACCTCTGTTCCAAGCACAGACACTGTGAAAAACAACAGCAGTCCTGTGCCCCCCCAGCCTGCCCAGCTCAAAGCAGAGCCTGGTGCTGCAGATGCAGTAGGTCAGTGCCCACCTGGGTGTGGAAAAGGCTCCTGGTGCGTTCCTTCCTTGGGTGTGGGAGGTTTGGGTTTGTTTTTTAGCCAGTCTGGTTCTTTCACCTCTAATTCTGCAGAAAGGGCATTCCAGGCTCTTCCTGTCCTCATTTCTTTTATTTTTTTTTCTCCTCTCTCTGCTGTGAAAAGGCAGAAGGTTCTGTCTGGTCTTCAGAAGTCACTGATGAGCTGACTGTGAATTTGTTCTGAGCTGTGTTATTAGTTCTAAAAGAGGCTGACTGATGAAAGGAGTCCTTGAGTCACTTCAGCCAGTGGAGAAACAAATCATAGGAATCATAGGCTGGAAGGTGGAGCCACGTCCAGGGTGTGCAAATGAGCTGAAGTTTGATCTTGTTGATAAATTATATGAAGATTAGGGGTGGGAAGTGTCAGGCTGGTGGGCAAAAATGAACATTATTGCACTTTGCTGCAGAAAAGGTCATCCAGACTGGCAGGACCTGGACTTGTGCACTGTTCCAAGCAGTGACCAAACCCCCTGTGCCCAGCAAATAGTTGGAAGGGAGGAATGTGGATTTACACAAAGCTGCCCTGATTGTTCTGTAGAAGCCTTAGAAAAACCCAGATATGGGCTAAGGCTTCCTTTGTGCCCAGTGCTGTGCTGACAAGTAACGAGGAAGACAGTTCTTGCTCCAGGGAATGCACAATCCATGTGTTCAGTGAAACATGGCAGATGGACAAAAGGTGGTGCTTCGATTAACAAACAGCTGGGAAAAGAATGTCCCCTTCTCCATTGCCTACCAGCAAGAGAAGCTCCATTTTAAGCTGCTGAAACCAAAGCCTTGCCACCCTTATTCCCAAAAAGTTCCAGCGTCACTGTCAGTGTGAAGGGACACCCTTGTCACTTGTCATTGGGCTGTGAAGGGAGGTGGTGCCACTCCCAGGATGTATTTTAGGATAACCTGTATCCTTGCAGGTCAGGACAGAGTCCTGTGATCCCAGGCCAGCTCCCAGCAAGGAATTGCCTTCTGCTTGACCTAATTCCTTGTGCTGCGTCAGGGAACACGCCCTTCCTGCATCCCAAAGAGCAGCTCAGCTCCATCCTGGGAAACCTTCCCAGCGCAGGAGGGAGTGATTTGGGTCTGTGGGGATCTCAGGAGAGGCCAGGCTGTGATTGCCCTGCTGTGGGGTCTGGGCTTCCATTGCCATCCTCATCCATTGCCCCCTCGTCCCCCTGCCGTAGCCTGGTATCCTTGGGCTGCCCAAAGCCAGGAATGGGGCAGTTAGGCTTGGCTGAGCTGATGGTGAGCAGCAGCCAGGTGTTCTGAGGTTTTGGGGAGGGCTGGGGGCAGTGCAGCAGCAGCTCTGTGGGTGCAGTGTGTGTGCAGTACCACGGGGTGCTGCTGCCGTGCCACCGGAGCGGGCACCGCATCCCAAAATCCTCCTCCTGGAGCATCCCTGCCTTCCCCCAGCCTGGGGACACAAACAGGGGCTGATCAAGTGCTGTGGGATGTGGGGAAGGGGTCTGCAGTGCTGTGGGATGTGGAGAAGGAGAGTTCTTGGCTGTGGGATGTAGAAAAGGGACATTCGGTGCTGTGGGATGTTCAGTGCTGCGGGATGTGGAGAGGGGATGTCCCTTGCTGTGGGACATGGAAAAGGGGTGTTCAGTGCTGTGGGACATGGAGAAAGGATGTCCCTTGCTGTGGGACATGCAGAAGGGGTGTTCATTGCTAGGGGATGTGGATCATGGCTGTGGGATGTGGGGAGCAGGTGTTCCTGGCTGTGGGTTATGGGGAAGAGATGCTGACACGTGTGGATCTAGGACATGGAGAAGGGTTGTTCCTGGCTATGGCATGTGAAGAAGGGGTATTTATTGCTGTGGGATGTAGATCATGGCTCTGGGACATGGGGAAGTGATGTTCCTTGCTATGGGACATGAAAAAAGGGTGTTCATTGCTGCGTGATGTGGATCATGGCTGTGGGAAACAGGTATTCCTGGCTGTGGGATTCAGATCGTGGCTGTGGGGTGTGGATCGTGGCTCTGGGATGTGAGGAAGGGCTGTTCCTGGCTGTGGGATGTGGGGAAGGCCTGTTCCTGGCTGTGGGATGTGGGGAAGGCCTGTTCCTGGCTCTGGGATGTGGGGAAGGCCTGTTCCTGGCTGTGGGATGTGGGGAAGGCCTGTTCCTGGCTCTGGGATGTGGGGAAGGCCTGTTCCTGGCTGTGGGATGTGGGGAAGGCCTGTTCCTGGCTCTGGGATGTGGGGAAGGCCTGTTCCTGGCTATGGGATGTGGGGAAGGCCTGTTCCTGGCTCTGGGATGTGGGTAAGGGCTGTTCCTGGCTGTGGGATGTGGATCATGGCTGTGGGATATGGGTAAAGGCTGTTCCTGGCTGTGGGGAAGGGCTGTTCCTGGCTGTGGGACATGGGGAAGGGCTGTTCATCACCTTTGTGCAATACCAAAATCCCACCCCTCACCTCCCCACTGCCACTCCCCCGTGTGTCCCGCAGGCCTGGGCGACATCACCCAGCAGCTGAACCAGAGCGAGCTGGCCGTGCTCCTGAACCTGCTGCAGAGCCAGACCGACCTGAGCGTGCCCCAGATGGCCCAGCTGCTCAACGTGCACTCCAACCCCGAGATGCAGCAGCAGCTGGAGGCTCTCAACCAGTCCATCACGGCCCTGACCGAGGCCACGGCGCAGCACCACGAGCCCCCAGCGGCGGCGGCGGAGGAAGCGGCCGAGGAGCCGCCTGCAGAGGTGCAGGAGGAGCAGCAGACTCCGGAGGCAGCCAGCGCTCAGGGAGACATGCAGAACGTGCTGGCAGTTCTGCTGAGTCAGCTGATGAAGAGCCAGGAGCCTGGGATAACCCTGGAGGAGAGCAACGGGGAGAAGAGCAGCGAGCAGCGGGGCTCCAGGAAAACCCCGACGAGGCATCCCGAGGAGAGCACAGGTAAATGAGAAACACACCTGGCTGGGAGCATCCCAGAGAGTGCTGCAGCCAGGAATGAGAGCTTGGAGTGTTGGGAGAGAAGCAGCAGGGGAGTGGATGGGAGGAGGGAAGGGGGTAGGATGTGGTTGGACATCAGGAGGAAAGACCCTGACTCCCCTCCCTGCGGTAAGTGCTGGACTGCTCAGGAGGTTGAACAGCTCTAAACAGCCCAAACAGGCAAATATTACCCCAAAATCCATGAGTGCTCCACTGGGAGTGGGCCAGTGCAGGTGAATTGGAGGTTTTGGGGTTTGTCCAAAAGTGTAAGGGAAGTTTGGAGGGTCAGTTGTTCCTCAAACCCCCCAGCAATCAGTTTGCACATCCGGGGAGGTTTTTTGCACAGGTTGCTGCTGCATCTCTGCATTTTTTCCCAGCTCTTTTTCACCATCCCCTCTGTGCCCTCTTAAAAAGAATAAATAAAACTGCAGAGATGATTTTAAAGAGCTGAAATAGTGGTGAGTGCTGAAGGGAGGGATAGTGGCAGCTGTGTGGGTAAAACCTGAGCATCTACAAGTGCCTGGTTCTACCTGGAGCTGATTTTTGAGCCCTGAAACTGAACCAAACGAGTTTAAAACACCCTGCTTGTGTCAGTGAGCTCTTGGATTCTTGGATTTCCTTTCCAAAGGTGAGTGTAAATGTCTCCATGTCTTTTTTTTTTTGTTTCTGTTGATTTTTTGAATTTATTAGCAACAGCCTGTGACGACCTCACCAAATTGTAGAAGCGCCTCCTGAGTTTGTCTCAGACTCTCCGGGGAGCCTGTTTTGGCCCGATCCCACCTCCTGCAATGTAGCTGAACGTGCTGTGTTCTCGTGCCTTCAACACCCGCCCACCACGAGCCAGTTGTGATCGTGCTTTTTTTTTCTTTTTTTCTTTTTTTTTTCTCCTCTTTTTTTTTTTTTTTTTTTTTTGTTGTTGTTGCCCTAGTCCTGGAAGATAACTAGGTTACTGTAGAGCAGATGGAATTCGATGCCGTTGTTCTCTGTTGATAATTCTTTGGAATGATTTGCTGTCCCCCAGATCAGCTTGGCTTTACAAATTTTACCTGAAGATTGTTTTTGGGGTTTGTTTTTTTTTTTGTTTTGTTTTGTTTCGGTTTTTTTCCCCGTTGATGTTTTATTTTTCTGGATTTCAATACAATCTAGTTTTCAAAGTGGACTGACGGATACGGGTGGAGGGGTGGTCCTGGAAGACTACTGGTTTTCACAATAAAGTTTGACCTTTTTAATAACCAGTTTTGCCAATGATTTGAGGATGTGATTCCAACAAGGTTGTCCGTGGGCTCTGCCATCGCCAGTAATTCCTTCCCCCGTGGGCGAGGGAGAGGAGGCAGCTCAGGTGTGTTGCTCCAGAAGGAGGCAGGGCTGGTTTCGGGAGGGGAGCAGGTCGTGTCCCCTCCCTGCCGTGGTGTCACCTGCGGCCGTGGTGGCACTGCCTCAGGGGAGGGCTCTGCTCCCTCTCCCACCTCCTTTGTGCTTCCTCGGCCTCACAGAGCAGGGGGGGCTGGGGGTGACGAAGCTTTCTTCTTCCAGGAAGGAAACAAACCCTGATTTGGGAGGAAATCAGGCGTGAAGGGGCAGGGGGGAGGAAGCAGAAGGATTTTCTCGTGCTCAGGACAGTCTGCTCATGCAAATATTCGGGGGGCGAGCTTGTTCTGGACTCTGTTGGCGGCAGGGCTGCTGTGGGTGGGTGGGTGGGAGGGGGCAGGACCGGGTGCCCCGCTGTGCTGAGGGGGCACTCGGGAGTGTGCTGGGCTCGGGTTTGTGTTTGTGCAAGGCTGCACATCCCGGCCACGCCGCCCCTGGAGCCGGAGCCGGGCGGTGCCGCTGCCCGCGGGGAGCGTGGGGCTGGCGTGTGGCTCCACATCTGCCTCCTGCTCGGAATTAGCCTTTGATCCGGCAGCGGGAATTCCCTGCACGGCTGCCCAGGTGTTAGGACAGCTGCTGCCGGCCAGTTGGGTGCGCGGGGGCCGGGGCGAAAGCGTTAATGAACATTGTTAATGAACGTTGATCTCCCAGCCGGCCAGTTCAAACTCTTCCCTCCGCCTCTTCCCAGAGCATCCCAGAGCGGGCGGCCTCGGCAGGGATCGGTTTTGATTTGCTTAGAAATGTCTTTGTGTCTGTTTGAAACGGTGTTTAAAAGAAGTCACCCTTCCACAGCGTGTCCTCCTGGCATTGTCCCACCAGAGAAGAGACCCCCCGAGCCCCCCGGACCGCCGCCGCCTCCTCCCGTGGCCGAAGGGGATCTCTCCGGAGCAGCCCAGGAGTTGAACCCGGCCGTGACGGCTGCGCTGCTCCAGCTCCTTTCCCAGCCCGACCCGGAGCCGCTCGGCCTCGCCTCGCAGGAGCCGCCGGCCCCGGACTACGGCCGCTCGCAGCCCGGCAGGACTTACAGCACCGACAGCTCCGAGGGGGGATTCGGTGCCGAGGAGCTCAATAATCCGGGCCAGACTCTGCTAGAACCTCCTTCTGCCCAAGCCTTGGGGAAAAGCAGGACCTTCTTGGGCTCCGTGAGCCACCTCGGGGAGAGCAGCAGCTACCAGGGCACGGGCTCGGTGCAGTTCCCCGGGGACCAGGACCTGCGCTTCGCCAGAGTCCCCGTGGGCGGCATCCACGCGTTCGGCAAATCCGAGGGGAGCAACAACAACGCGCTGCTACATCCAGAGGCCAAAATGCAGAGTTACAGCGAGCTGGGGCCGGGAACGGGCGGTTCCAGTGGGGCAGGAACAGGTCACAGCTGGGGTGCCCCAACCCAGGCGCCGTCTTCCTATGGGAAGACATTCCGAGGGCCTGGCCGAGTGCCTCCACGGGGGGGCCGGGGCCGGGGGGTTCCCTACTGACATTCCTGGGATGGCCCCCTTGCCTCTCCTCTCCTTTAGCCACAGGACTTGATTTTTTTTTCATTTTAATTTTTTTAATTTTTTTTTTGTTTTTGGCCAGAGCAAGGTCTCGTCCGCATTTCAGCTGCTGCAGAGCTCCCTGGGCATCCCTCCCTCGCTCAGGAGATGCCAGAGGGTCCCCACTGGCCTCCCCTGCTTGGTTAGTGACAAAAATAATCCCAACCCCGCAGCAAACTGAGCCAGGAGAGAGGGGGATTGATGGAAAAGTGGGAATGGAAGGAAGAAGGAATTTTTAAAATGCTGTTACCCCAAGCTGGGCACTGGAGTTTGCCCGTGGGTCAGGGAGGGCTGGGGGGAGGCTGCTTCCCAAAGCGGTTTTATTTTTATTGTTGTTGTTTTGTTTGTTTTCCCCATTTCCTTAAGAAAAAAAAAAAATGAAAGAACAAATGAAAAGGGGAATTTATCGATGCAGAGGCACCTGGATGGGTTATCCCAGCACGGGGACCTGGCATGTGACACTGGTTGTGTTTGATTTATCTGATGTTGCTTTTTTTTCCATAAAGTATCCAGTTTTCCCTCTGCTCCAGGGCCAGTCCTGTCCCCTGTGACAGCAGCCTTAGTACATTGATTTTTGGGAAGGGTCTCTGGGTGTTGGATCCCTCCTGCTGTAACTTGGCAGTGGGAATTGTCTTTTTCTTTTTTTTTTTTTTTTTTTTTTTTTGTCTTTTATTTTAATTTCTTTTTATGAGCCGAGGAGAACACCTCCCTGAAAACCAGGGATTTCTGCCATTTGTAACTTTCAGAACCCTTCAAGAATTAAAAAAAGAGGAAACAAAAATCCCAACATCTGGTGGGATTTGCCAGCAGATGGGAGTGATTTGTCCCCGGAATCCTGGGCCAGTGCTGCCCATCCTGCCGAGGTCAGTCACATCTCAGCCCTTTGAGGTTTTCCAGGTGTTCCTGTGTCATTTCCATGAGCATATTTCTATTTTTGTTGTTGTCAAGGAAGTATTTACGATGGATTTTCTCCTCCCACAGACCCTTGCGCTGTTCATTTCAATGAGACTTAAAAAGAGACGAATAAAACAAAGGTACCTATTTATCAGCTTTTTTTTTTTCCCAAGTAGGCCTTTCCTATGGAAAACATTTAATTTTAGAGCCAACAGTTCTGGAGTGTTAAAGGGGAGGGTAATTTTGGGGTGGACCGAGAGACCTTCTTGCTACTAACAGGATTTAATTTCTTTTTTATACAGAGAGATAAATTTAAATAAATGCACCTGAATAGGTGATGCTTCTCCACCTGGGGAGATCCTGCCTTACCCAGCTTTGCCGTGGGAGGAAAGAAGGGAGAGAAATTAAATATATAGATATATTTTTTATTTTTATTTGCTGGTGATATGCAGGGACCGGTGGCTCCCAGCACTGAGGAGCAATGCTGTTTGCAGAATTCCCACTGGAAATTTGTAGGGTTTGGGAATTTTTTTTTTTGTTGGCTTGATGATTTTTTTTTATTTTAACTTAGTTCATGCCTGATGTGCAGAGAGAAAAAAAGAGAAGTTCTGTGAGACACAGAGTGCACTGAACCCAGCGAGGGGCTTTAGGGGGGGTTAATTTCTCTATTTCCCATTTTCCTGGCACCAGCTCCAGGCTGCCATGGAGCTGCTGCTGCTGCTGATTTTTTTCTTCCCAATCCCATCCTCTTTGGAAGGAAAAGTCTTGTTCCTATGCTGAATCCTCTTAGGAAGCTGGTGCCTATTTATTGTCTCTCCAAACTGGCACATTCCCAGGAAATCTGCCGGGAACGAGCCGAGCCCTCCTCGACCTCCCGCTCCCCATGCTGGTGTCACACTGGCTTTGAGGCCCCAGTTTGGGGTGGTTGGTCCCAGTTCGGGGGTCATCAATCCCAGTTTGGGGTGGTTGGTCCCAGTTTGGGGGTCATCAATCCCAGTTTAGGGTGATCTTTCCCAGCTGGGTCTCCCCAAGCCCTCCCTGGCCCAGCTCCATCTCCTGCAGCAGGGCTGGGGGCCAGCGAGGGCTCCTGTCCCCTGTCCCAGCCCCAGCCAGGGATGGACATTCCAGGCATCTGTTCCCTGCTCCGTGGCAGCTGCCAGCTGTCCCCAGGGCCCCTCGGGGCTCCTGTGGAAGGTGATTCCATCATTCCTTTCTCTGAGCCCCCTCCTTACTCCCGGCTCCCAGTGGCTTTTCCTAACTGGTCCCAGCACGAGGCTTTCCAGGGGGTCTGGGGGGGAACCAGCCTGGCCAGGTCCTGGGGGGCTGTGGGGCCACTCCTGGCTTCCATCACCTCTTTTTCATTTATTTCCCCACACCCTTTTATTTTATTTTTTGTTTAATTTTACCTTTTTTCCGATGCTCTGCACAAGGAAGACAAAAGGATTCACGGTGTTGGGTGGGATCTGTGCGTTTGGGAGGATTTAAACTGGTGCAGTTACAGACAAGGGAGTGAGGACAGCTCCCCCCTCCTTCCCCCCGTGCTGGCTCTGGGTTCAATCCCAAATTCTCCCCCTGTAGCAGTTCCCAGCAGAGAAGCCTCTGGTCAGACTCTTGCTGTACCTCTCCTGAGTTTCCTTCGGAGAGCGAGCGCGCCTTTTTTCGGTTGTACCTTTGTCTCTGTACAGATATTTTGTAATATATTAAAAAACTTTTTTCTTTTCAGTTTATAAAAATGGAGAAGTGGAGATTGGAAAATTAAATATTTCCTGTTACTGTATCTTGGTTGCCTTTTGCTCCGTTGCTTCCCGTAGCCTTTGGAATCACATGGTAACTTGTGTTTTCCTTGGAAAGCCTTTTATTCCCTCCTGGTGAGAGGGGTGGGATTTGGCATTGCCAGCCTCTGCAAGCCCCCAGATTCCACTCTCTAATTAAGCTCTGAGCCATCATTAGCCCTGGGTTTCCCTCTGCTCAAAGGTTGGTGGGAGATGCCCGAGCTGGAGCAGGGGATGGTTTGAGCAGGGCATGGTTTGGTTAGGAAACCCAGAGCTGATGGGAAGGTGGGAGAGGGAAGGATTGAGGTTGAGATTTGGCCCCAAACCTTCTCCCAGCTCCTGGCAGCCCTCTGGGCGCTGGAGAGGACCCCAGGGTGCCTGCAGGGGATGGATTGTGCAATGAGGGCAGGAGAAGGGAGCTGTGCCTGTATCCTGCCTTCCTCCACAGCAACCCTTCCATGCCCTTTCCCTGTGCTTCTCCCACCCCCACCGTGGCTCCTGGAGGACTCAGGAAGGTTTGTCCCAGCCTTTGTGCATCGGGCAGGAATTTGGGATGGTGGGAGCCGTCCCAGAATCTCCTTCCCACCCGCTTGAGACTGGGACAGCCCCTCCGAGGTGAGGGGCTGTGGCTCGGTGTCCGTGCCTCCATCCCCGCCGAGCCCGGCCGCCCTTTCCCGTTCCAGCCCCGGCTTTCTCGCTCTCCTTTCGCCTGGTTCCGATCCCTGCGCTGACACGTCTTAAAATAAAATCCCTGTGCAGATGGCGGGGGGATGGCGGCGGCGCCGGGCGCTTCCCGGTGCCTGGCGAGGCAGGAGCGAGCCCGCAGCGCCCAGCCAGAGGCTCCCCTGATTTATGGAGGGGGCAGCTGGGCCCCGTGCACTCGGCTGGATCCCTAATCCAGCCCTCCTGCTCCCTGCCCGCGGCTCCTCCGGCCTCCGGGGGCTCAGGAGGGACGCGATGCCACCCTGAGCTTCCTCCCATCCCAATCCCATCCCAATCCCAATCCCACTTTCCCTCCCCGTTGCCGGCAGACAAAGCCCCACGTGGCCCCGGCTCCTGCGGCATCCCGATCCAAAGGTGACCAGGCCGTTTTATCCCGTTTAATTTATTTTGGCGTTCAACTTCCTCGGCGGCAGCAGCTGCCGTGCCAAATGGCCGGGGGGCTGCCCGCTGTAAATCTCTCCGGCGTTCGGCTCTTCCCGCTTGGATCATTCCCGTTGGAGCCGCGGCTGCTCCATCCCGACATTCCTGGCCGCTCCATCCCACCCTTCCCGGCTCCATGGGCTCGAAATGCGGGATCTGGCACCGCTCTCCTTCCTCCTCATCCCCGCGATGCCCTCACGGCGCTGGGGATGCGGTGGTGGCACCGTCCATCGCATTCCGGAGGATCCTTGGAGCGGGGATGGAGATGGAATGTGAGGAAGAAGAGGAGGAGGAGGAGGAGGACGGGGCCTTCCCATGGAGCAGATCCCCGCGGGCCGCCCTCATCGCACGGGATTCTGTCGGAATTCCCACCTGGGGAAGGCCTCGCACCTCCCGGGCGGGGACACGCGTGTGACAAGGTGCGCGCACACCTGCGGTGGCACACGCGTGTTCACACGTGTCCGGGGGGGGGGTGACTATCACCAGGTGTCGCTCTCGGCACGGCCACCACCTCCCACCGCGTCCCCGTCCTCCTCCTCCTCCTCCTCCTCCTCCTCTCCGGCTATATTTGTCCTTCCAGCTGCTCCGGCTGTCGGCATTAAAGGTTTTTCATCCAATTTAGACGTTTCCTTCCAAAAACCCGTTCACACCTTTCGCTGGCATTTGGAAAGGGGAGAGAAGAAAAGGACTGAGAAGGATAAAACCACCCAAAAAAACAAAAAAAAAACCAACAAAAAACCCTTGGAGGTGTTGGCGGCCTGGGAAGGGGGATGGACGAGGTGTTGAGATTCAGTTTTGGGGGGAAGGATGGGGGCAGCGGCATCCCATGGCACCCTGCATTTCCCATCCCCTGGCATCAAAATTTTGAGGGCACGGGTGGGTTTTGGGTGGCAGCACAGGCACGGATGGGGTTTGGCGGGCACGGATGGGGCGCGGATTCCTTGGGCATGGGGGGGAGGTGACACGGTCCCCGTGCCATGGGGCCACCTGGCCCTGTCCCCTCGCACCGGCAGCTTGATTAAAGCGGCGGCGCGGGCGGTGGCACAGCTGGTGCCTCCTGCCAGCACCCGGAGCGGGAAGCTCCCGCCGTTAGCGGCTCCAATTAGCGAGAACGCGGAGCCGCCGCGGCCCGGGGGGGTCCCCAGCCCCGGGTGCCCCCCGGTGCCACCTCCCAGGGCATCACCCACCCCGCGTCCCTGTCCCCGCAGTGCCAACGCTCCTGTGCCACTCTGCCCAGCCAGGGCCCAGCGCGCCTCGATTTTGGGGACATTCCTGCCACCAGATGCCACCTGCCACACCCGGCCTGTGGGAGGAGGGACAGGCGGGGTGACAGCGGGCACCGGGATGGGGACAGGGCCCTGGCAGGAGCTGGCACCGCGCTCCGGGCGGGCACATCGCCCTCCCCGCTGCCACCGGCGCAGCTGAGCCAAGGCGCGGGGAGGCCGCGCCTGCACGCTTTCACCTGCCATTTAATTGGATGTATTTTTAATTAATGGCGCCTCTGGGACCAACATGAGACAACATGATCTCTGAAAAGGGGCAGGGGAGGAATTGGGGCCGCGGGAGGATTGGGCCGCCGGGTGCCCTTACGAGCCAAACGCTGCCATCAATCACCCCCTACTTTTCGGCTCTGGACTTTTGGCTGGGGCTCAAGGCGGGCGCCGGGGCCACCCCCGCTGCCGCCTGGCACTCGTGTGATGAGCTGCACGTCCTCAGCCGCGCTCGGCCAGGATGTTTTTCCCTTTTGCCAGCAAATCCTGCCCCAAATCTGCTCTTGGCACCATCCCTGAGGGGTCACGGGGTGCATCTGGGGGGCTCCCAACCCCTCTCTGCCCCTCCCGCCGTGAGTGCTCTCGGTGTGGCACCATCGTTGTTTTGTCCCTCCCTCCTGGCTCTGGGGAGGGTACACAGCTGGGTCTGGCGTGTCCCCCCCACCTTCTGGCACAGCCCGGGGGGGGCCCGGCCGGGCGGTGGTGCCGGGGCAGCTGCCCAGCCCCGGAGGGCCGGCGGGGCTCGCCCGTGCCAGGTGCCGAGGCACAATGTAGGGCAGCATTAATATTTAGTGACACTGGGGGGTGGCACATCTGCCTCCTGCGCTGGAATGCAGACGGCAGCCAGCGGGGACGGCCGCCACCACTGCCACCACACCCCGTCGGCCACCACTGCCACCACACCCCTCTGCCACCGTGGCAAACACCTCAGCCACCAGGGCCACCACAACCCCTCTGCCGCCACTGCTGCCACTGACCCCCTCGGCCACCATGGTCCCCACAGCCCCGTGCACCCCCAGCCTGCCCGGAGAAACGGGGGGCACATCACAGGGGGGCACAGCCCCCACAGATCCCAGCTCATGGAGAGGTGGTGGCCAAACTCCAGGCCCTTGGGCACATCAGGGGGAGAGGAAGATGCTGGGGAGAGGAAGGTGTTGGGCAGAGGAACATGTTGGGGAGAGGAAGGTGCTGGGGAGAGGAAGGTGTTGAGGGTCCCAGCCTGGCTGTGCTGTGGCCCTGGGCTGGCTCCCCAGTGCTGGGGCAACCAGCCACAGTGCCACCGTGGTGCCAGGGTGATGGTGGCACACGGTGGCCTTGGTGGTGTCACCAGAGCCCGGCCCTGTGCCCTGTGACACCGCTGACAGCGGCCATGGCTGGAGGGGTCAGACCCATCTCGTCTGGATGCTCTGCCAGGAGCAGGAGGGGCCCGTGCCACTGCTCCTTCTCGCTGGTGACTGCTGGTGGTGGCATGTGAGCCCTGGGGGTGGCCCTCGCCATGGCCAGACCCTCAGCATAGTTGGATCCTCACCGTGGTCCGATCTTCACCACTCCAGAGCCCTCAGCATGGCTGGACCATCACCACAGCCAGCCCCTCGCCCTGCCCAGCCCCTCACCCTGCCCAGCCCCTCGCCCTGCCCAGCCCCTCACCCTGCCCAGCCCCTCACCCTGCCCAGCCCCTCACCCTGCCCAGCCCCTCGCCCTGCCCAGCCCCTCGCCCTGCCCAGCCCCTCGCCCTGCCCAGCCCCTTGCCATAGCTGGACCCTCACCACGGCCAAACCCTCCCCACTCCCACCTCCTCCCCATCCAAACCCTCCCCATGGGCAGACCCAGGCCCTCACCACGGCCATCCCCTGCCCGTGCCAGGCCCCTCCCTGGCCGGAGCCTCTCGGTTGTGCCCCGGCAGTGCCCCGGCAGTGCCCGGGCGGTGCGGGCGCGGTGCGGGCGCGGTGCGGGCTGTTGATTAGCGTGATTCCGGCATTGTGATGCAGAGGCGGTCGGGGCACCAGCTGCTCCTGCCCGGGTGTTTATTGTTACCTAGAGACGCCCCTGGCTCCCGCCCAGCTCCCCCCAGCCCCGCACGATGCAAAATTTATAGCGCGGCGGGTCCCGCGTTAACTCTCTGCCTCCCGGGCGGGGGGAGGCTGCGGGAGCCCCCCGGGATGGGCACGGGCGGGGAGCACTGCCTGGGCTGGCACGCCGGGCGGTGCCACACCGGGCGATGCCAGGCTGCACCGTGCTATATCACACCGTATCGTGTCATGCCACCGCGCCGTGCCGTGCCCTGCCGTGCCAGCGGAGCCCCAGGCCTGCAGCACGGCGTTCCCTGCGGAGCCCGTATCCATGGCACGGCTAATCCTCCGGCCGGGCACGGAGCCAGCCCGTCCGCGGTGCCCGCCGGCTGCCAGCCCGGCTGCTGGAAAGGGCGCAGCCTCGGCTACCCCCTGTCCCGGCCGGGCCGTGCCGTGCCAGCCCCGCTCAGAGGGTCCCCGCATGTCCCAGAATGTCACCCCAGGTGGCACAGTCGGGGCATGAG